>NC_086454.1:321229594-321317094 GCF_028390025.1 Pseudophryne corroboree
GCAATTGTTGCTCTCAGAGGGACTTCCGGTCCCTCTGCTTCCTGGTTCCCTCCCCCCCAGTGCCTGCAATGCTGCTGATTACTGTTGACTGGTCAGTCCGGCAGCAACCCTTACCCTGCGGCTGCAAACATTAGCTGCCACTGTGGACATCTAAAAAAAGCAACCCTCATCTTCCCAGAGGAGCTCCTGAGGCTGCAGAAAGGACAACGTCGGGAAACTGAAATTGTGATGTTTCGATCAACAATTATCGTGCTGTTCCTACCATCGATGTTTGTACCCTCTTTTCTTTTTTAAAAATTTGTTTTGTTGTTGTTTTTTTTCAAGAAAATTGTATTGGACATACTATTAAATAAATGTTTTTAATCTAATCCAATCAATAGGTGCGTGTCACTGTTCGGCACCAGTTTCATAGTTTCTGTACTTGTCACCATTCCGTAACAGTTTCACAGTTAGTGTACACGCTAGTCTGTTTCAGCAGGACGTTGTACCCTTATGATTTTTAAATGGCAAAATACAAGGGCCGCTCCCCCAACCCCAGCTAGCCACACCTCCTTATCATGCGCGTGCAGTGATACAGTGCCAGGACTGCAGCACCCTGCCCTGCCCGAAGTCTAGGGGGAACACAGTAGAAAAACGGAATGATTGAAATAGGAATGAGAGGGTTAAACATCCATGGGCTGGGGATGACTCTCTGGGGACATGTGATTAGACATCCAATAGGGATGCAGGCTGACAGGATCTAGCTGGTTCATATTGCTGGGGAAGAGGTGGAGTTCCTATTTTTCTGGTGTTTCCCGCCCTCCCTCCCCTTTTTTGTGGTAGTTGGGGGTGGATAGTTGCGTTGGCTGATTGGCTGGAAAGAACGGCAGGTTAATTGTTTTTAGGATTATCTAGATCAGAGGTTCTCAAACTCGGTCCTCAGGACCCCACACAGTGCATGTTTTGCAGGTCTCCTCACAGAATCACAATTGAAATAATTAGCTCCTCCTGTGGACCTTCTAAAATGTGTCAGTGAGTAATTAATACACCTGTGCACCTGCTGGGTTACCTGCAAAACATGCACTGTGTGGGGTCCTGAGGATCGAGTTTGAGAACCTGTGATCTAGATGTTTCTAATGATTATTGCAGGTTTGGTTGGTGCGCTCACCTTGTTGACTACAGTCATCTGCTGGATCACCCGGTCGGGGACAGCGACACCACCTGGACGGGTGGGTAGTCAAGGTATAAGGTGGAGTGGATACCGTTTGTTGTTTTAGGCTGAGTTTTTGAGTTAGGTACCGTCGTATGGGTTGGGGGTAGAAGTTAGCTGTTCTTTCTTGGCCACCACTAGTTAATCTTCATTCATACATTTTAGTTATAAGTTATTGAATAAATCAGCTAACAATTTCTGCCAAATCTAAGTCTCCGAGTCTTTATTTTAGAGTTAAGGGTTTATCGAATGCATAGAGTTATCCATGAGCCTTATGATGTTTAATGAAATGGATGTCCTCTGCTATCTTACCATGTGAACCACTACCATAAGGGGGGTACTGACAAGAGATGTGTGCTGTGCGATCTTAACACAGATCGCTCAGCACACATCTCTCTCCACGCTCAACACAGCGCGATGTGCTGAGCGAGGGGACGGACGGACAGGGGGCCACTCACTTCACACAGCGGAGTCGCACAACGCTATCGCTGGGGGGCATACACACGGCAGATCCGTGCTTAAAATCTAAGCAATCTAGTCAGATTGCTTAGATTTTAAACACGGATCTCTCCGTATGTACCCACCTTAAGTCTCATACTATCTTAGCTAATTCCATGGAATGAGCTATTGCACAATGGGGGTAATTCCAAGTTGATCGCAGCAGGAAATTTTTTAGCAGTTGTGCAAAACCATGTGCACTGCAGGGGGAGCAGATATAACATGTGCAGAGAGAGTTAGATTTGGGTGTGGTGTGTTCAATCTGCAATCTAAATTGCAGTGTAAAAATAAAGCAGCCAGTATTTACCCTGCACAGAAACAAAATAATCCACCCAAATCTAACTCTCTCTGCACATGTCATATCTGCTCCCCCTACAGTGGACATGGTTTTGCCCAACTGCTAAAAAATTTCCTGCTGCGATCAACTTGGAATTACCCCCAATATGCCTTTGTGAACACATAAGCCCCACAGTCCTGTAAAACTAAAATGTGACCTAACTAAACAGGCATACTCTCTTCACTCTTTTTGCCTTCCAAAGAATAGAAAACCAAATTCCGAATTGTATAAAAATTCCCACTAACATAAACAAAAATTGACAAAACACGAAATGCGATCATAAAAAGGATCATAACACATTTTATGGCTTTAAAGTACATCCCTGCCCTCTAAAATAGTAATTCCCCAGGAGAAGATAATTCCATCTGCATCCCACACAAAACACAAGCAGAACTTGAATTATTGGAGTCACAATAGCTCATTTCAGATGCAGTAATCCATCCTAATTGGCCCCATGGCTCAAAAATAAAGCAGCCAGTATTTACCCTGCACAGAAACAAAATAATCCACCCAAATCTAACTCTCTCTGCACATGTCATATCTGCTCCCCCTACAGTGGACATGGTTTTGCCCAACTGCTAAAAAATTTCCTGCTGCGATCAACTTGGAATTACCCCCAATATGCCTTTGTGAACACATAAGCCCCACAGTCCTGTAAAACTAAAATGTGACCTAACTAAACAGGCATACTCTCTTCACTCTTTTTGCCTTCCAAAGAATAGAAAACCAAATTCCGAATTGTATAAAAATTCCCACTAACATAAACAAAAATTGACAAAACACGAAATGCGATCATAAAAAGGATCATAACACATTTTATGGCTTTAAAGTACATCCCTGCCCTCTAAAATAGTAATTCCCCAGGAGAAGATAATTCCATCTGCATCCCACACAAAACACAAGCAGAACTTGAATTATTGGAGTCACAATAGCTCATTTCAGATGCAGTAATCCATCCTAATTGGCCCCATGGCTCACCTCTGTCACCCCCACCCTCCACAGTGAATGATGGTGGGGCCTATAAATTTTATTCTCTCCTCCCCGAGATTTTACAGATACACATATACTAAGGCTTGTTGTTTATGTAAAGAATGACTGGATAATACACAGTCAGGATGAAAACATGCAAAGCATCTGATAGTAGCATTTGTTCATCATTCATTAAGAACTGTGTACCTGCACATGAAATTGGAGTATGCTTTATCTTGTTAAATCTGGAATATACCAGATAGTATTGGGCCACTCCCACTCCTCCAGTGACAGGAGCCGGGTGCTGCAGTGTGACATTAATCTGCAGCACTTGGCTCCTGTCTCTAAGATGAAGCTGACAGTGCTGAAAGAGTCTCTGGACGCCCCCAGAGTGAGGTAATTGGGGGCTTCCCTCGCGAAGCCGCGACCCCTTTAGTTATGTCAGCAGGGCTCCTGAAAGGTCACACCCCCTTCACGTGGAGCCATACTCCCAATACACCATATGTCACCGACCCTGGGCACTCCACTGCATAGCAGCTGCCATGTCTGACAGTTGACAATCGTTTTATATTTGCACAAATAGGAAAGTAGTCAATACTTTGAATCTTGTGATTTGTGAATAAAAATCTTCCTACTAAAGCAGCCACAAGTTTTATTTATTAAAAGAAACTACAGTTTAAGTATTCATGTTATAGTAATTATTTTTAGCTGTCCTTCTACAAAGCATTATCTCCTTTTCAAAATCTCTCTGGAGGTTGCAAAATATGGCTGCCGTTTACGCAGACTTTGTGATAATTGTAACAAACTGCCCTTCTGAACATGCCATTACAATTGTACTGAATGTCACCCATAATTCAAACACTGACCCTCATAATCTCTCCCACCTTTTATATATTGAATTTCAGCACCCGTCACTGTCCCCTCCTATCCACGCCTTATGTAAAGTCAGTGCATTGGTCAGCCCCAGTCACTACCACATCCTCCCCCCGCCTTATGTATGGTTGCTGCCCCAGCCTCCCCCCGCCTTATGTATACTCACTGGCTGCACGTGTCACAGCCATCACTGGCTGCATGTGTCACTACGCCCTGACCACCCACCAGTAATCTTTAATTAACTTGATGCTCCTAGTCTCAGCAGACAGGGGGTCATTCCGAGTTGTTCGCTCGCTAGCTGCTTTTAGCAGCATTGCACACGCTAGGCCGCCGCCCTCTGAGAGTGTATCTTAGCTTAGCAGAATTGCGAACGAAAGATTAGCAGAATTGCGAATAGACAATTCTTAGCAGTTTCTGAGTAGCTCGAGACTTACTCCTACACTGCGATCAGATCAGGCCGTTTCGTTCCTGGTTTGACGTCACAAACATGCCCTGCGTTCGGCCAGCTACTCCCCCGTTTCTCCAGACACTCCCGCGTTTTATCCTGGCACGCCTGAGTTTTTCCGCACACTCCCAGAAAACGGTCAATTTCCGCCCAGAAACACCCACTTCCTGTCAATCACACTCCGATCACTTCAACGATGGAAATGCTTCGTTCGGACGTGAGTAAATCTACTAAGTTTTGTGCCTACCATGCGCATGCGCATTTTCGCCTTAACCGCTCCGTTGCGAAAATCGGCAATGAGCGAACAACTCAGAATGACCCCCACAGTCCGCTGTCTACCACTGCTACAGTCGCAGACTCCCTCCTCCTGTCCCCGCAGCGGTGGTGCGAGCGCAGAGCATTTCTCTCAGTCTCCGCTCCCCCTGCGTCCCGTCATGGTGGCTCCTCTCTGGCTTCCCGGGATTACTGACGCTGAGGCAGACGTCGTGACGTCGCCGAGTCTCTCTCTCGCCAGAGGATCAGGAGGAGGGGCCGTTTGAGTCCTGTATTGTGCTGGGCGGCGCCTGTGTCTCTTGTAGCAGGAGCAGTGTCCTGATTGGCGGAGTGTCCAGGTAAGCGGAACTTTTTGCAACCTTGTTCCCCAGTAGGTTCCGCAGTTCTGCACCGGGCCCTTATACCAAAGCCATCACATTTCAACCATTTTATGGGATAGCCATGAATAGTTTTGCTGTGCGCATGGGCGGAATATATGCGCATGCGCACAGTAGCTGAATTGTAGACACGCCTGCCTTTTGCACAGAAGCAGCCAGCCATTGGATGGGCATCTGACATCTGCTGCATCTGATGGTTGGCAGCCATCGAATACCCACAATTCGATGGAAAAAGTACTTTGGAGCATTGATGATTACTAACCATTGGTTTCCGATGTCCATACCTACCCTAGGGTTGCCAGATTATCCTTTTATGTCCATTGGTGGGTTAACCATTGATGGTGCCAATGTTCATTAACATCAATGGTATAAGACCATCAGGGCCGGACTGCCCATATGGCATTTCTGGCATATCCCAGAAAGGCCGATGGGCTGGTGGGCTGCTCCACAGAGAGCAGGGAAGGCCGCACACAGCGCAGCTCCCGGCTCTCTGATTTGTCCCCGGCTACCGCCGCCCCTAGTGCCCCGTTGCTAAGCAATATGGGGGCGTGCTGCGAGTCCGAGCTCCCTGACTCTCGGCATGCCCCGATTTGCAGTGTCCGTCTGCCCCTTTCTCGTCGCGCGTGCCTCCTTTAACGAGTGCGTGCGATGTCAGGGCCGGAAAGAGGCCCCAGTCCATCCCTGATGACCATCTACAAGGGGGTCATCAATGATTTCAACCAACGATGGTCATCACTGCTTTACTATTCACTGCACTGCAGGCCAATCAGATCATGGGTGTGGGGTTTTGCATTTGTGTGTGTTGATGGGCAGAGATAGGCCCAGTGTCCCGACACCTTGTAGAAAAAACAAAAACAAAACATCAAGTATTTCCATATCATCGATGGTGGGAAACCATCTGGTTCTTCCCCATCGATGGTAAAAATAATTCAACATCAATGAGCTTGAAACATCGATGGCCGATAGGCATTGCTACCCTTTAGTAAAGGACGCATGAATTATTGAGTCTGTAATGTTGGTAACGCCTCAGCAAAATAATACCCCTGCTGATACGAATAGAAATCTCAGTTTAAGAAGTAAAATGTATAGTAGTAGGAAGATATATTTTTCAGTTGCATATAAATGTAATAGCATTTGTATTATGAGCTAATCACTTTCTCGAATTCTCAGAGAGCCATAATCTTCCCGGCAATGTGCGACAGACCTCGGTATGATTACAAAACATGTTTTGAGTTTGGCTCCAGTGCTTCTAAACAGATATTTCCCTGAATCCTAAATGCGTATCCCATAGCATCAGAGTATATAGCTGACCCATATTTACACAGCATTGTATATAGTTTACCATGTGCTGCCGCCGGGCCTAGATAATAAACATGGTCGCCACAGGGCTTACATTTCATTACAATATTTATACGCTCTTCACATTACGACTGAAGTTCTGTCCTACTGCAATAATTAATTACAGGTGTGAAACTGGCGACAGTAGTGTTAAAGATAAATATCATAAAATATGATGTTTTATAATTACGTTGTATAATTGTAAATGAATTTCAGCTTTTCAAATTATGTATTTAAAAATACCCAGATCTTATTACATACTGGGTTTGCTATGATGCTCCCTCCTCTTTAAGATTTTAAGTAGTTCATTCTTATAACCTGCACGGTGTGCAATTGCTGCATCTGTGAATAGAAAGTTATTTGTCAGTGACCAGCTCTTCTTGGGATGCAAACACCATTGCCTTGAGAATTTAGTAGGGGCAACGAGAGAGGCTTCTCTGTTGACCAGGGCTTACTGAGGAAGCTTAGATGATCCCAAACCAGGATGGGATGAAGTAGCCATGTCTGCCTCAATTTCTGCCCACACACACACACAAACGCACACACACACACGCACACACTCACTCCAGGATAGATAGATAGATAGATAGATAGATAGATAGATAGATAGATAGATAGATAGATAGATAGATAGATAGATAGATAGGGGTGGTACCAGGCACTCTTCCAAATATATATGGTAAGTCCCTTACTTTATCACTGTAGATAGATAGATAGATAGATAGATAGATAGATAATTACTAAGTGCATATGTAGATAAGACAAAGGATGGAGGGCCTTGCTCGTATGAACTTACCTCTATAAGCAATATTCATACGATATATATATTTATTTATCTAGATAAATAAATAAATAGATAGATATATGCAGCTTTATATGTAGACATGTTATAGATATCCCTCTAAATGATTGTAGTTTATTATTATTAATTATTATTATTATTATTATTATATTATATATATATATTTTTTAAATTGTAAGTGCTCTGTGTCCCACAGCTGGTCCCCACCACCAGCTATTTATGTGCGGGTACCTGACATCCTCAGTAACCAAACACTGCTCCAAGGGACACTATTCTCCAAACAGACTACTTGTGAGGGCAACAACACCTGGAACGCTCCCCATTGTTCATGATGGACTCTGGAACCAATTTTTAAAGATCGTTTTCCTGTCTTGGAAGACTGTGTACATTGGCTCCTGTCCAGGACCACTCACTACAAGCCCATTAGGCTGAGATCCAGCAACCTTAAGAATAGACTCCCCTTAATTGTGAGCCTCAGCACTGTCAGCAGCAATGGAAAATATCTGCACAGGGCTTTACGTGCAGCCTCACAGATGGATTCCACCAGTAAACACGCTGGGTCCTACGTTCAGATGCATCCATGGAGAATGAGGATGTGTTTGGCCACCAGATACTTTTTGGCTTACAGAGGATGTTGACCCGGCCTCATCCCTCTCTGACAACCATCTGAACAGTGCTTTGACAACCAGCTACGTGCTGCAGTTGTCAGCCACTCCCACTTTCTTATTGTTTTGTGATTGGTGTCATTGCAGACAATACTTGCAATTGCTCTTCAGAATCTTTGTTGTGAGCTTACAGGTAGCTGAGAACCCTAAAATTGTGCAACTGCATCAGAAAGTTGTCTCCTTTATGTGAGGTACACCACACACATTCAGAGGACATCTGCCTGATAGGATATTATTGGGCAGACAGCCTTTGCAGCATATGCTACATCACTTTGCAAATCAGCCTTAAGTGAGTCATGCAGCCATTAGCCTCTCTGTGAGATGAGTGAGGTTAAATGGATAAAACAGCATGCGTACATACACTCTGACCTCGCCGTGGTGTTTCTCTTCTGAATGCAGACATAACGCTTTCATTTAGTGGAGTCTTCTATGCTGGAAGCTGCATCGTAGACCCTTTCATGAAACACACTAGAATCCAGATTGTGGGGTACATTTACTAAGCAGTGATAAGAGCGGAGAAGTGAGCCAGAGGAGAAGTTGCCCATGGCAACCAATCAGCACTGAAGTAACATCTATAATTTGCATACTATAAAATGATACAGAGCTGCTGATTAATTGATGGGGAAATATCTCCACTGGCTCACTTCTCCGCTCTTATCACTGCTTAGTAAATGTACCCCTATATCCTGTCAATAGTAGCCTCCCAAAGATGGCGAGATAGGCCTATAGGTCTGTAATGAGGATTGTGGCTAACAACAGTGGATTGTCCTTGGAGTACAGGCAGTCTTCTACATAGACCTGACATTCTCTTAAAACCTGTAGTACTAGTGATATATCCTAAAATGATTTCTATATGTAGCTGGTTGTAACTTATGGTTCAGGCACCTTGGCTCTGTTCGACGTGGGCATCCCAGAAATCTATCATGAGCACTGATTGTTCAGTTATACCAAGTGCTATTTTTGTAGGAAAATAAGTTCAGGAACTGTGGGCGGGGCAGAGGTGAGAGGTGATGTGGGTGGGGCTACCAAAGGGGCAGGGCATCAATTGGTACATAAACTCTTTTTTTTAACACATAATGCCCCAAGTACTGCCATACATACACATAATGCCATTAGTAGTGCCAGATACACATAATGCCCCCAGCAGTGCTAGTTACACAATGCCCCCAGTAGTGCTAGATACAAAATGTCCCCAGCAGTGCCAGTTACACGATGCCCCAAGCAGTGCCAGTTACGCAATGCCCCCAGTAATGGCAGATACACAATACCCCCAGCAGTGACAGATACACAATGCCCTCAGCAATGCCAGTTACACCAGTGCTATTTTATTGTTATTATTTTTTTTAAATAGGTTTAGGATTTAGAGGTCTGGGGGTGGAGCTATTAAAAACGCTATAGATACTGTAGACAAATGATAGTTTTTAGAAAAGAAGGCACTCAAAATGGAAAACACATTGTGGCCCAGGACAGGTTCAGGAACCCAGTTCCTGATGATTTCATATTTAATGAGAGGTTCAGGAACTCAGTTTTTGCTGGTTCCTGCTGAAAATAGCACTGGTTATACCTCTATTCTCATGGCCTGGTGCATAATTTGTGCATTATTCCTCATAAAAACTTGCAGTTCAGCCGTGCAGCCTTCTCGCACATTACAACCATATTCATAATAAAATGGAAGGATCCTGATCATTTGATGCGCCTTCAGATCTTAAACAACTTACGAAAGTGAAGGGAATCTATTCATCCTTTAGTCAAATTGCAGAATAGTCCTGCCTGAAACCGTGGTTTGTAATATCAAATACACTGGAATATTAACACCCTGATGCGGGTCAGAGGCATCTTGCTTTGCCCCTAGTGCTGATCAGTGACAATCAAAGACTTTTGCATAGTGAAAAAGTTTATAAATAGATAATTACTGCGCTTGTGGATGCTTGTTACTTATATCACATCAAATATGTATATGTATATATTCATTTCTGAGGACCAATGGTTATACAAAAAATCTCATATATATGTATATATATATATATATACACTGTTTGCTAACCATTAAAGTTAGGAGAGGGCACTCACGAAGCATAAAGATAAAAAAGTCCAATTTATTAGTTAATCAAAATTCATCTTACAATGTAGTAGAGTCGACGTTTCAGCCCCCAGCAGGGGCCTTTGACAAGACAGATATCACTGACAACCTCACAGCATGGAGATAGCAGCTGTTTCGGTGCTGGCGCACCTTTATCAAAGGGTCATCACTCTTTGAGAAAGGTGCGCCAGCACCAAAACAGCTGCGCTGCTTATGGCTGTCATCATATGCTAAGTACACCTTTATTACTGCTTCATGAGATGGTGTTGTTATGCTGATTGAAAATAAATCTTTCATGAATCTATCGCTGGTTGTGCTGGTCTTTCCACCTTGAGAACCTTTGGGAACTTTTGATGGACACTTTTTCTATATTATACAGACCTTGCACAGCACATTGTGCTGAGGGTGTGTGCGGCTTACTACCTACTTGTCTATACTCTCTCTCTCTCTCTCTCTCTCCATAAATAAATAAATAAATATATATATATATATATATATATATATGTAAGATTTTTTTGTATAACCATTGGTCCTCAGAAATGAATAAGTATTAAGAATTAATATTAGGAAGGCCTGCATTTATATAATATCACATTTATTGTGTAATCACAATCAGAAATATGCATAAAAAATATACATCAATAAGCAACAACAAAATGGTAAAATTCCAAGGAGAGAGTGATAATATCAATTATTTGTTCTCTCCTTCATATGCATACATTAAAACAAGTCATTTGATTCCTATAATAGTATAAAATACTTTGGAAATAGTAACTATTGGCAAACTCCCAGACTTTATCCTCCTCCAAAGAATGAAAATATTGTATTTTAGTTGATTTGTAACAATGATGTTCACAGCGGCTGTTTGTGTCCAAATAGTATCATTAGTAGCTGATATGCACCTCGGAGCTGGATGTATATAATAGTGCTGCAATTGCCGGCGTCCCGGCTAATAAGTTTGTTTATCCAAGCACTATACACTGGTATAATTACCCTTCCTGGGTAGGTCTTGAAAAAGTCCCAGTGTATTGTGGGACGAAACGCGTTGACCAGAGCAGCAATTGCTATCCTCCAGACTCCCTCCTACCACATATTGAGCCCACCAGATCTCTTACTCAGATCTTGCCGCTGGACTAAGTTTGTACAGCCGAACCAGTTCCTGCAGCAGCTATCATTACCATCACCGGCAAAGCCATAGCGAGCAGGCGCTTGTGAGCGGACAGCGGCATCCGCGGTCAGATCACCTGGCGCTATTGGGAAACACCATACGGAGGCAGCCGTGACCAGCCAGAAGTCCCGCCAGCGGTGAGTGCATCACCATCGGGAGAAAGAGCCGTGCAGTGTAGATACATGTGGCTGATTGACTAAAGGCACCTGGAAGGGTAATTATACCAGTGTATAGTGCTTGGATAAACAAACTTATTAGCCGGGATGCCGGCAATTGCAGCACTATTAATGAATGCATATGAAGGAGAGAACAAATAATTGATCTTATCACTCTCTCCTTGGAATTTTACCATTTTGTTGTTGCTTATTGATGTATATTTTTGATGCATATTTCTGATTGTGATTGCACAATAAATGTGATATTATAAATACAGGCCTTCCTAATATTAATTCTTAATACTTATTCATTTTTGAGGACCAATGGTTATACAAAAAACCTTTTATAAATATATATATATATATATATATATATATATACATACAGGTTTAGTATCCCTTATCCAAAATGCTTTGGACCAGAGGTATTTTGGATATCGGATTTTTCCGTATTTTGGAATAACTGCATACCATAATGAGATATCATGGCGATAGGACATAAGTCTAAGCACAGAATGCATTTATGTTACATATACACCTTATACACACAGCCTGAAGGTCATTTAATACAATATATTTAATAACTTTGTGTATTAAACAAAGTTTGTGTACATTGAGTCATCAAAAAACAAAGGTTTCACTATCTCACTCTCACTCCAAAAAGTCCGTATTTCGGAATATTCCGTATTTCAGAATATTTGGATATGGGATACTCAACCTGTATGTATATATATATATATATATATATATATATATATATATATTTATTTATATATATATATATATATATATATATATTTATTTATGTATTTGATGTGATACAAGTAACAAACATTCACTAGCGCAGTATTAGCTATTTATTGTCTTTTCTGTCAGCCTAACAGGGGTCCTAACCAAACCCTTATTACGTGCAGCTGAGGTGGACTAATGCATTCTTAGAGTTCTATTTATAGCTATATCTGTAGAATTATTTATCACAGCGCCAGGAGTGTCAGTGTTGGGACTGCCTTTTCTGAAATATATAGTGAAAAAGTTTCACAATGTCCCCAGTGGTGAATTTCCAATTGTTGGGGGGTAGCACTTGGATGCTTGTTTTAGTACTGTCAGACCGAATTATACTAGTAACAGCAAAATATTTCCACTCTACTATACCATACGGCATATACTGAGTGAAGTGCAAATAGGTAGGATTGCCCCTGTACATTACTAAAACTAAATATCATAGTTCATGGCCTTTATTTTATTATATTAAATTGCCAATCACCAAATGAGTACTTATAATATAATAATAATAATAATAATAATAATAATAATAATAATAATAATTTTATTTATATAGCGCTTTTTCTCCAACAGGACTCAAAGCGCTTTACAGACATCAAAAACAATGCACATAATACAGACTATTTAAGTAAGACAGCAATAGATAAGCCACACAGACATATTAAAAGAAAACCTTAAGCACACAGAAAGCATTATGCAGGATTGGTGTAGGCATTTTGGGTAATAACTTCCACGGGTTGCGTATTCCACACTTACAAAGTCCCAGGTGCGGCAGCCATCTTAGGTGCTCAGTGTAGGATTACCCAGGGTGGAATAGTCCACCCCTAGAAGAGATGACACAAAATGGGGGTGATTTCGGAGTCCTAAAGTTCAGAGTAGTGTTCCGACAAAACCACCAGGTCCATGTATTTTTCATCCCATCCACAAGCGCACAAGATGAGGCAGCCATGTTGGGCGCACTGCGAAGGTTACACTGTGGGAGGTGAGCCATACAAGGGCCCAGTGCATATATGGGAAAACTGACACTTGTGTAGACTAGTAGTATGATGTACCCTGTATGTAGGGTGCAATGGCAGGGTGTGCAATCAGTGGAGGTAAACATTGCAGGAAAAGCACACAGTGGGGTGGAAGTGGAAAAAAAAAGGAAAACAAAGAACACAAAAAAAAATCAATTAAAATAATACAATTAGTGATGTGCACCGGAAATTTTTCGGGTTTTGTGTCTTGGTTTTGGATTCGGTTCCGCGGCCGTGTTTTGGATTCGGACGCGTTTTGCCAAAACCTCCCTGAAAATTTTTTGTCGGATTCGGGTGTGTTTTGGATTCGGGTGTTTTTTTTTTTACAAAAAACCCTCAAAAACAGCTTAAATCATAGAATTTGGGGGTAATTTTGATCCCATAGTATTATTAACCTCAATAACCATAATTTCCACTCATTTTCAGTCTATTCTGAACACCTCACACCTCACAATATTATTTTTAGTCCTAAAATTTGCACCGAGGTCGCTGGATGGCTAAGCTAAGCGACACAAGTGGGCGACACAAATACCTGGCCCATCTAGGAGTGGCACTGCAGTGTCAGGCAGGATGGCACTTCAAAAGTCCCCAAACAGCACATGATGCAAAGAAAAAAAGAGGCACACCAAGGTCGCTGTGTGACTAAGCTAAGCGACACAAGTGGCCGACACAAACACCTGGCCCATCTAGGAGTGGCACTGCGGTGTCAGGCAGGATGGCACTTCAAAAAAATAGTCCCCAAACAGCACATGATGCAAAGAAAAATTAAAGAAAAAAGAGGTGCAAGATGGAATTGTCCTTGGGCCCTCCCACCCACCCTTATGTTGTATAAACAGGACATGCACACTTTAACGAACCCATCATTTCAGCGACAGGGTCTGCCACACGACTGTGACTGAAATGACTGGTGTCAAAGTCGAAAAATATCCTGATACATATGCCTTGTACTAACCCCTCATGCACATGCCCGCTGCACGTGCACACGCTCTGCTGTGCGTGCACATATCCGCAATTTGTGTAAGATCGCTCCGGCGATCACGCGCGGTGTATGCGCATTTACGGTAGAGTTTGTAAGCGTCTAGCGTGCGACTCGATCATAGCATATTTAACTCATATTGCGTATATTGTAGTGAATATTCCCCTTAACAATGTCAGAAAGTATGTTTAGTTTAAACGGTTCTTGGACAGATAAATTCCTCTTTGCATGATAGGAAGGGTCAGATAAAGGTTGAACGGTGGTATCTAGTATCCAGCTGTAGAGTATTTTAATAGTAACATTTCGGTGTTGGTTAGGAAGAGATTGCTCGCTCCTGCGTATAGTTATGTACAAAAGTAGTTTATAGATATTTACTGTATTTGCTGTTCATTACACATGCGGCGGGAATCCTGAGGATACCTCCCACCTGAGCAGTTCGAGAAAGGCACAGCCCACCTGTTCGAACCCACCTATGACCTTTTGTTATAATGCGGAGACACATTCCTGTGTCCAATGAACCATGAGATTATAGGGACCATTGTATTGTTACTGTATGTTGTGTATATAAAGACCACCATTGCCTGTCCAGTCACTCACTCTCTCTACAAGGTTTTCACATTGAAGGCTGAGGGCTGGATCCAGGACGCGCTTGCGAATCATTCCCACGTGTGTAAGTTCTCTGTAGCCATTTTGTTATCCTTTCTGTTTGCCATTTGTTCTCATTGTGTACTCTTCCTGTTTGCTTGTGTTTGCGATCGTTCGCTATTGTTCTTATTATTCCTTGTTATTCTGTTTAGATTTTGATGTTAGTTTTGTAGTGTATAAGCTGTACTGTTTTTCCCCTTTTTACTCTAAAAGAATTATCCACGAAGGTGTTAGAGCCTAAGTGGTTTTTAAATCCAAACCAGGCCTTGTGTTTTCACTAGTTACTGTAAGGGGTTTTCTGAGCGTCTCAATTGCTCAAACAGCTTTTCATATTATCAAGGTTGATAAGCATTACATCGTTAGAGTATTTCATTGCCAAGGTTTAAAGTGTAAAGCATACCCTTTCGGTGTGTTGTTACTAAGGGTTACTGTGTAACATACCGTGAGCGTACGTGTCGCTCGTGCGTCGCGCCCATGGCCTAGCGTCTGCTACGCTAAGTGCGTACCCTTACGGTGCTCAGTGCGCCAATTGCGTACATAGTCCATAATAGAATATAGCTTAATGTTTATAGGAAATAACTGACTTTATCACTGGTTGGTTTGGGCCCCCACCAAAAAAGAAGCAATCAATCTCTCCTTGCACAAACTGGCTCTACAGAGGCAAGATGTCCACCTCATCATCATCCTCTGATTCCTCACCCCTTTCACTGTGTACATCACCCTCCTCACAGATTATTAATTTGTCCCAAATGGAATCCACCATCTCAGATACCTGTGTATTTTCTGGAGGCAATTGCTGCTGGTGAATGTCTCCACGGAGGAATTGATTATAATTCATTTTGATGAACATCATCTTCTCCACATTTTCTGGAAGTAACCTCGTACGCCGATTGCTGACAAGGTGAGCGGCTGCACTAAACACTCTTTCGGAGTACACACTGGAGGGAGGGCAACTTAGGTAGAATAAAGCCAGTTTGTGCAAGGGCCTCCAAATTGCCTCTTTTTCCTGTCAGTATACGTACGGACTGTCTGACGTGCCTACTTGGATGCGGTCACTCATATAATCCTCCACCATTCTTTCAATGGTGACAGAATCATAAGCAGTGACAGTAGACGACATGTCAATAATCATTGGCAGGTTCTTCAGTCCGGACGAGATGTCAGCACTCGCTCCAGACTGCTCTGCATCACCGCCAGCGGGTGGGCTCGGAATTCTTAGCCTTTTCCTCGCAGCCCCAGTTGCAGGAGAATGTGAAGGAGGAGCTGTTGACGGGTCACGTTCCGCTTGACTTGACAATTTTCTCACCAGCAGGTCTTTGAACCTCTGCAGACTTGTGTCTGTCGGAAAGAGAGATACAACGTAGTTTTTAAATCTAGGATCGAGCACGGTGGCCAAAATGTAGTGCTTTGATTTCAACAGATTGACCACCCGTGAATCCTGGTTAAGTGAATTAAGGGCTCCATCCACAAGTCCCACATGCCTAGCGGAATAGCTCTGTTTTAGCTCCTCCTTCAATGTCTCCAGCTTCTTCTGCAAAAGCCTGATGAGGGGAATGACCTGACTCAGGCTGGCAGTGTCTGAACTGACTTCACGTGTGGCAAGTTCAAAGGGTTGCAGAACCTTGCACGACATTGAAATCATTCTCCACTGTGCTTGAGTCAGGTGCATTCCCCCTCCTTTGCCTATATCGTGGGCAGATGTATAGGCTTGAATGGCCTTTTGCTGCTCCTCCATCCTTTGAAGCATATAGAGGGTTGAATTCCACCTCGTTACCACCTCTTGCTTCAGATGATGGCAGGGCAGGTTCAGGAGTGTTTGCTGGTGCTCCAGTCTTCGGCACGCGGTGGCTGAATGCCGAAAGTGGCCCGCAATTGACTTGACAATTTTCTCACCAGCAGGTCTTTGAACCTCTGCAGACTTGTGTCTGTCGGAAAGAGAGATACAACGTAGTTTTTAAATCTAGGATCGAGCACGGTGGCCAAAATGTAGTGCTTTGATTTCAACAGATTGACCACCCGTGAATCCTGGTTAAGCGAATTAAGGGCTCCATCCACAAGTCCCACATGCCTAGCGGAATAGCTCTGTTTTAGCTCCTCCTTCAATGTCTCCAGCTTCTTCTGCAAATGCCTGATGAGGGGAATGACCTGACTCAGGCTGGCAGTGTCTGAACTGACTTCACGTGTGGCAAGTTCAAAGGGTTGCAGAACCTTGCACGACATTGAAATCATTCTCCACTGTGCTTGAGTCAGGTGCATTCCCCCTCCTTTGCCTATATCGTGGGCAGATGTATAGGCTTGAATGGCCTTTTGCTGCTCCTCCATCCTCTGAAGCATATAGAGGGTTGAATTCCACCTCGTTACCACCTCTTGCTTCAGATGATGGCAGGGCAGGTTCAGGAGTGTTTGCTGGTGCTCCAGTCTTCGGCACGCGGTGGCTGAATGCCGAAAGTGGCCCGCAATTCTTCAGGCCACCGACAGCATCTCTTGCACACCCCTGTCGTTTTTTAAATAATTCTGCACCACCAAATTCAATGTATGTGCAAAACATGGGACGTGCTGGAATTTGCCCAGATGTAATGCACGCACAATATTGGTGGCGTTGTCCGATGTCACAAATCCCCAGGAGAGTCCAATTGGGGTATGCCATTCTGCGATGATGTTCCTCAGTTTCCGTAAGAGGTTGTCAGCTGTGTGCCTCTTATGGAAAGCGGTGATACAAAGCGTAGCCTGCCTAGGAACGAGTTGGCGTTTGCGAGATGCTGCTACTGGTGCCGCCGCTGCTGTTCTTGCTGCGGGAGGCAATACATCTACCCAGTAGGCTGTCACAGTCATATAGTCCTGAGTCTGCCCTGGTTCACTTGTCCACATGTCCGTGGTTAAGTGGACATTGGGTACAACTGCATTTTTTAGGACACTGGTGACTTTTTTTCTGACGTCTGTGTACATTTTCGGTATCGCCTGCCTAGAGAAATGGAACCTAGATGGTATTTGGTACCGGGGACACAGTACCTCAAACAAGTCTCTAGTTGCCTCTGAATTAACGGTGGATACCGGAAACATGTTTCTCACCACCCAGGCTGCCAAGGCCTGAGTTATCCGCTATGCAGCAGGATGACTGCTGTGATATTTCATCTTCCTCGCAAAGGACTGTTGGACAGTCAATTGCTTACTGGAAGTAGTACAAGTGGTCTTCCGACTTCCCCTCTGGGATGACGATCGACTCCCAGCAGCAACAACAGCAGCGCCAGCAGCAGTAGGCGTTACACTCAAGGATGCATCGGAGGAATCCCAGGCAGGAGAGGACTCGTCATACTTGCCAGTGACATGGCCTGCAGGACTATTGGCTTTCCTGTGTAAGGTGGAAATTGACACTGAGGGAGTTGGTGGTGTGGTTTGCGTGAGCTTGGTTACAAGAGGAAGGGAGTTAGTGGTCAGTGGACTGCTTCCGCTGTCATCCAAAGTTTTTGAACTTGTCACTGACTTCTGATGAATGCGGTCCAGGTGACGTATAAGGGAGGATGTTCCTAGGTGGTTAATGTCCTTACCCCTACTTATTACAGCTTGACAAAGGCAACACACGGCTTGACACCTGTTGTCCACATTTGTGTTGAAATAATTCCACACCGAAGAGGTGATTTTTTTTGTATTTTGACCAGGCATGTCAATGGCCATATTCGTCCCACGGACAACAGGTGTCTCCCCCGGGTGCCTGACTTAAACAAACCACCTCACCATCAGATTCCTACTTGTCAATTTCCTCCCCAGAGCCAGCAACACCCATGTCCTCATCCTGGTGTACTTCAACAGTGACATCTTCAATTTGCAAATGGTGGAAGGCGCAAGCTCTTCCCGTCCAGTGTTGGGAAGGTCAGGCATCACAATCGACACAATTGGACTCTCCTTGGGGATTTGTGATTCAGAAGAACGCACAGTTCTTTGCTGTGCTTTTGCCAGCTTAAGTCTTTTCATTTTTCTAGCGAGAGGATGAGTGCTTCCATCCTCATGTGAAGCTGAACCACTAGCCATGAACATAGGCCAGGGCCTCAGCCGTTCCTTGCCACTCCGTGTCGTAAATGGCATATTGGCATGTTTACGCTTCTCCTCAGACGCTTTTAATTTTGATTTTTGGGTCATTTTACTGAACTTTTGTTTTTTGGATTTTACATGCTCTCTACTATGACATTGGGCATCGGCCTTGGCAGACGACGTTGATGGCATTTCATAGTCTCGGCCATGACTAGTGGCAGCAGCTTCAGCACGAGGTGGAAGTGGATCTTGATCTTTCCCTATTTTAACCTCCACATTTTTGTTCTCCATTTTTTAATGTGTGGAATTATATGCCAGTATCAATAGCAATGGCCTACTACTATATATACTGCGCACAACTGAAATGCACCACAGGTATGGATGGATAGTATACTTGACGACACAGAGGTAGGTAGAGCAGTGGCCTTCCGTACCGTACTGCTATATATACTGGTGGTCACTGTCAGCAAACTGCAAAACTAAAATGCACCACAGGTATAGAATCTAGATGGATAGTATACTTGACGACACAGAGGTAGGTAGAGCAGTGGCCTTCCGTACCGTACTGCTATATATACTGGTGGTCACTGTCAGCAAACTGCAAAACTAAAATGCACCACAGGTATAGAATCTAGATGGATAGTATACTTGACGACACAGAGGTAGGTAGAGCAGTGGCCTTCCGTACCGTACTGCTATATATACTGGTGGTCACTGTCAGCAAACTGCAAAACTACAATGCACCACAGGTATAGAATCTAGATGGATAGTATACTTGACGACACAGAGGTAGGTAGAGCAGTGGCCTTCCGTACCGTACTGCTATATATACTGGTGGTCACTGTCAGCAAACTGCAAAACTACAATGCACCACAGGTATAGAATCTAGATGGATTGTATACTTGACAACACAGAGGTAGGTAGAGCAGTGGCCTTCCGTACCGTACTGCTATATATAGGTGGTCACTGTCAGCAAACTGCAAAACTAAAATGCACCACAGGTATAGAATCTAGATGGATAGTATACTTGACGACACAGAGGTAGGTAGAGCAGTGGCCTTCCGTACCGTACTGCTATATATACTGGTGGTCACTATTAGCAAACTGCAAAACTAAAATGCACCACAGGTATAGAATCTAGATGGATAGTATACTTGACGACACAGAGGTAGGTAGAGCAGTGGCCTTCCATACCGTACTGCTTTATATACTGGTGGTCACTGTCAGCAAACTGCAAAACTAAAATGCACCACAGGTATAGAATCTAGATGGATAGTATACTTGGCGACACAGAGGTAGGTAGAACAGTGGCCTTCCGTACCGTACTGCTATATATACTGGTGGTCACTGTCAGCAAACTGCAAAACTAAAATGCACCACAGGTATAGAATCTAGATGAATAGTATACTTGACGACACAGAGGTAGGTAGAGCAGTGGCCTTCCGTACCGTACTGCTATATATACTGGTGGTCACTGTCAGCAAACTGCAAAACTAAAATGCACCACAGGTATAGAATCTAGATGGATAGTATACTTGACGACACAGAGGTAGGTAGAGCAGTGGCCTTCCGTACCGTACTGCTATATATACTGGTGGTGACTGTCAGCAAACTGCATAACTAAAATGCACCACAGGTATAGAATCTAGATGGATAGTATACTTGACAAAACAGAGGTAGGTAGAGCAGTGGCCTTCCGTACCGTACTGCTATATATACTGGTGGTCACTGGTCAGCAAAACTCTGCACTGTACTCCTCCTATATAATATACTGGTGGTACCCAGTACCCACAATAAAGCAGTGTGAGCACAAATATATGCAGCACACTGAGCACAGATATGTAGCGTTTTTCAGGCAGACAACGTATACTGGTGGTCACTGGTCAGCAAAACTCTGCACTGTACTCCTCCTATATAATACTGCTGGTCCCCAGTCCCCACAATAAAGCAGTGTGAGCACAGATATATGCAGCACACTGAGCACAGATATGGAGCGTTTTTCAGGCAGAGAACAGATAAAACTGGTGGTCACTGATCAGCAAAACTCTGCACTGTACTCCTCCTATATAATACACCTGCTCCCCACAATTAAGCAATAAGCACAAACGGAGAGGACGCCAGCCACGTCCTCTCCCTAACATTTCCAATGCACGAGTGAAAATGGCGGCGACGCGCGGCTCCTTATATAGATTCCGAATCTCGCGAGAATCCGACAGCGGGATGATGACGTTCGGACGCGCTCAGGTTAACCAAGCCATACGGGAGAATCCGAGTATGCCTCGGACCCGTGTAAAATGGGTGAAGTTCGGGGGGGTTCGGATTCCGAGGAACCGAACCCGCTCATCTCTATCTAATTGTATTTAGTGATGAGCGGGTTCGGTTCCTCGGATGGCTTGGTTAACCCGAGCGCGCCCGAACGTCATCATCCCGCTGTCGGATTCTCGCGCGTCGCTGCCATTTTTCACTTGTGCATTGGAAATGATAGTGAGAGGACGTGGCTGGCGTCCTCTCACTTTGTTTCAGGGGGCTGCATATCTTTATTCTGGGGACCAGCAGTATTATAGGAGGAGTACAGTGCAGAGTTTTGCTGACCAGTGACCACCAGTATTATACGTTGTCTGCCTGAAAAACGCTCCATGGCATATCTGTGCTCAGTGTGCTGCATATATCTGTGCTCACACTGCTTTATTGTGGGGACTGGGGACCAGCAGTATTATATAGGAGGGGTACAGTGCAGAGTTTTGCTGACCAGTGACCAACAGTATACGTTGTCTGCCTGAAAAACACTCCATATCTGTGCTCAGTGTGCTGCATGTATCTGTGCTCACACTGCTTTATTGTGGGGACTGGGGACCAGCAGTATTATATAGGAGGAGTACAGGGCAGAGTTTTGCTGACCAGTGACCACCAGTATTATACGTTGTCTGCCTGAAAAACGCTCCATATCTGTGCTCAGTGTGCTGCATATATCTGTGCTCACACTGCTTTATTGTGGGGACTGGGGATCAGCAGTATTATATAGAAGGAGTACAGTGCAGAGTTTTGCTGACCAGTGACCACCAGTATACGTTGTCTGCCTGAAAAACGCTCCATATCTTTGCTCAGTGTGCTGCATATATCTGTGCTCACACTGCTTTATTGTGGGGACTGGGGACCAGCAGTATTATATAGGAGGAGTACAGTGCAGAGTTTTGCTGACCAGTGACCACCAGTATTATACGTTCTCTGCCTGAAAAACGCTCCATATCTGTGCTGCATTTTAGTATATAGTAGGAGTACAGTGCATAATTTTGCTGACCACCAGTATATAATATATAGGAGTACGGTACAGAAGGCCACTGCTCTACCTACCTCTGTGTCGTCAAGTATACTATCCATCCATACCTGTGGTGCATTTGAGTTTTGCACAGTTTGCTGACCACCAGTATATAATATATAGCAGTACGGTACAGTAGGCCACTGCTCTACCTACCTCTGTGTCGTCAAGTATACTATCCATACATACCTGTGGTGCATTTAAGTTTTGCACAGTTTGCTGACCACCAGTATATAATATATAGCAGTACGGTACAGTAGGCCACTGCTCTACATACCTCTGTGTCGTCAAGTATACTATCCATCCATACCTGTGGTGCATTTAAGTTTTGCACAGTTTGCTGACCACCAGTATATAATATATAGCATTACGGTACAGTAGGCCACTGCTCTACTTACCTCTGTGTCGTCAAGTATACTATCCATCCATACCTGTGGTGCATTTCAGTTGTGCGCAGTATATATAGTAGTAGGCCATAGCTATTGATACTGGCATATAATTCCACACATTAAAAAATGGAGAACAAAAATGTGGAGGGTAAAATAGGGAAAGATCAAGATCCACTTCCACCTCGTGCTGAAGCTGCTGCCACTAGTCATGGCCGAGACAATGAAATGCCATCAACGTCGTCTGCCAAGGCCGATGCCCAATGTCATAGTAGAGAGCATGTAAAATCCAAAAAACAAAAGTTCAGTAAAATGACCCAAAAATCAAAATTAAAAGCATCTGAGGAGAAGCGTAAACATGCCAATGTGCCATTTACGACACGGAGTGGCAAGGAACGACTGAGGCCCTGGCCTATGTTCATGGCTAGTGGTTCAGCTTCACATGAGGATGGAAGCACTCATCCTCTCGCTAGAAACTGCAGTGCCACTCCTAGATGGGCCAGGTGTTTGTGTCGGCCACTTGGGTCGCTTAGCTTAGTCACACAGCTACCTCATTGCGCCTCTTTTTTTCTTTGCTACATGTGCTGTTTGGGGACTATTTTTTTGAAGTGCCATCCTGCCTGACACTGCAGTGCCACTCCTAGATGGGCCAGGTGTTTGTGTCGGCCACTTGTGTCGCTTAGCTTAGCCATCCAGCGACCTTGGTGCACCTCTTTTTTTCTTTGCATCATGTGCTGTTTGGGGACTATTTTTTAAATCTGCCATCCTGTCTGACACTGCAGTGCCACTCCTAGATGGGCCAGGTGTTTGTGTCGGCCACTTGGGTCGCTTAGCTTAGTCACACAGCTACCTCATTGCGCCTCTTTTTTTCTTTGCTTCATGTGCTGTTTGGGGACTATTTTCTTGAAGTGCCATCCTGTCTGACACTGCAGTGCCACTCCTAGATGGGCCAGGTGTTTGTGTCGGCCACTTGTGTCGCTTAGCTTAGCCATCCAGCGACCTTGGTGCACCTCTATTTTTCTTTGCATCATGTGCTGTTTGGGGACTATTTTTTAAATCTGCCATCCTGTCAGACACTGCAGTGCCACTCCTAGATGGGCCAGGTGTTTGTGTCGGCCACTTGGGTCGCTTAGCTTAGTCACACAGCTACCTCATTGCGCCTCTTTTTTTCTTTGCATCATGTGCTGTTTAGGGACTATTTCTCTAACGTCCTAAGTGGATGCTGGGGACTCCATAAGGACCATGGGGAATAGCGGCTCCGCAGGAGACTGGGCACATCTAAAGAAAGCTTTAGGACTATCTGGTGTGCACTGGCTCCTCCCCCTATGACCCTCCTCCAAGCCTCAGTTAGATCTCTGTGCCCGAACGAGAAGGGTGCACACTAGGGGCTCTCCTGAGCTTCTTAGTGAAAGTTTTAGATTAGATTTTTTATTTTCAGTGAGACCTGCTGGCAACAGGCTCACTGCATCGAGGGACTAAGGGGAGAAGAAGCGAACTCACCTGCGTGCAGAGTGGATTGGGCTTCTTAGGCTACTGGACATTAGCTCCAGAGGGACGATCACAGGCCCAGCTTGGATGGGTCCCAGAGCCGCGCCGCCGGCCCCCTTACAGAGCCAGAAGGCAGAAGAGGTCCGGAAAATCGGCGGCAGAAGACGTCCTGTCTTCAACAAGGTAGCGCACAGCACTGCAGCTGTGCGCCATTGCTCTCAGCACACTTCACACTTCGGTCACTGAGGGTGCAGGGCGCTGGGGGGGGGCGCCCTGAGACGCAATAAAAACACCTTGGATGGCAAAAAAAATGCATCACATATAGCTCCTGGGCTATATGGATGCATTTAACCCCTGCCAGAATCCATAAAAAAGCAGGAGAAAAGTCCACGAAAAAGGGGCGGAGCCTATCTCCTCAGCACACTGGCGCCATTTTCCCTCACAGCTCCATTGGAGGGAAGCTCCCTGTCTCTCCCCTGCAGTCACTACACTTCAGAAAGGGTTAAAAAAAAGAGAGGGGGGCACTAATTAGGCGCAGTATTAACTATACAGCAGCTATAAGGGGAAAAACACTTATATAAGGTTATCCCTGTATATATATAGCGCTCTGGTGTGTGCTGGCAAACTCTCCCTCTGTCTCCCCAAAGGGCTAGTGGGGTCCTGTCCTCTATCAGAGCATTCCCTGTGTGTGTGCTGTATGTCGGTACTTTTGTGTCGACATGTATGAGGAGAAAAATGATGTGGAGACGGAGCAGATTGCCTGTAATAGTGATGTCACCCCCTAGGGGGTCGACACCTGAGTGGATGAACTGTTGGAAGGAATTACGTGACAGTGTCAGCTCTGTATAAAAGACAGTGGTTGACATGAGACAGCCGGCTACTCAGCTTGTGCCTGTCCAGACGTCTCATAGGCCGTCAGGGGCTCTAAAGCGCCCGTTACCTCAGATGGCAGATATAGACGCCGACACGGATACTGACTCCAGTGTCGACGGTGAAGAGACGAATGTGACTTCCAGTAGGGCCACACGTTACATGATTGAGGCAATGAAAAATGTTTTACACATTTCTGATAATACGAGTACCACCAAAAAAGGGGTATTATGTTCGGTGAGGAAAAACTACCTGTAGTTTTCCTGAATCTGAGAAATTAAATGAGGTGTGTGATGATGCGTGGGTTTCCCCCGATAACAACGGATAATTTCTAAAATGTTATTGGCATTATATCCTTTCCCGCCAGAGGTTAGGGTGCGTTGGGAAACACCCCCTAGGGGGGATAAAGCGCTCACACGCTTGTAAGGGCTCTACCTTCGCCTGAGATGGCCGCCCTTAAGGATCCTGCTGATAGAAAGCAGGAGGGTATCCTAAAAGGTATTTACACACATACTGATGTTATACTGCGACCAGCAATCGCCTCAGCCTGGATGTGCAGTGCTGGGTTGGCGTGGTCGGATTCCCTGACTGAAAATATTGATACCCTAGATAGGGACAGTATATTTTTGCCTATAGAGCATTTAAAAGATGCATTTTTATATATGCGTGATGCACAGCGGAATATTTGCCGACTGGCATCAAGTCTAAGCGCGTTGTCCATTTCTACCAGTAGAGGGTTATGGACACGTCAGTGGTCAGGTGATGCGTATTCCAAACGGCATTTGGAAGTATTGCTTTATTAAGGGAGGAGTTATTTGGGTCGGTCTTTCAGACCTGGTGGCCACGGCAACAGCTGGGAATTCCACGTTTGTACCCCAGGTCGCCTCTCAACATGAGAAGACGCCGTATTATCAGGCGCAGTCTTTTCGTGGACAAGCGGGCAAAAGGTTCCTCATTTCTGCCCCGTGACAGAGGGAGAGGAAAAAGGCTGCAGAAATCAGCCAGTTCCCAGGAACAGAAACCCTCTCCCGCCTCTGCCAAGCCCTCAGTATACGCTGGGGCTTTACAAGCAGAATCAGGCACGGTGGGGGGCCCGTCTCAATGAATTTCAGCGCGCAGTGGGCTCACTCGCAAGTAGACCCCTGGATCCTTCAGGTGATATCTCAGGGGTACAAATTAGAATTCGAGACGTCTCCCCCTCGCCGTTTCCTAAGTAGGCTTTACCGATGTCTCCTTCTGACAGGGAGACAGTTTTGGAAGCCATTCACAAGCTGTATTCCCAGCAGGTGATAATCAAGATACCCCTCCTGCAACAGGGAACGGGGTATTATTCCACACTGTTGTGGTACCGAAGCCGGACGGCTCGGTGAGACCGATTCTAAATCTAAAATCTTTGAACACTTACGTACAGAGGTTCAAATTCAAGATTGAGTCACTCAGAGCAGTGATTGCGAACCTGGAAGAAGGGGACTACATGATGTCTCGGGACATCAAGGATGCTTACCTTCATGTCAAAATTTACCCTTCTCACCAAGGGTACCTCAGGTTTATGGTACAGAACTGTCACTATCAGTTCAGACGCTGCCGTATGGATGGTACACGGCACCCCGGGTCTTTACCAAGGTAATGGACGAAATGATGATATTCCTTCGAAGGAAGTGAATTTTAGTTATCCCTTCCTTGGACAATTCCCTGATAAGGGTAAGATCCAGGGAACAGTTGGAGGTCGGTGTAGCACTATCTCAGGTAGTGTTGCGGCAGCACGATTGGATTCTCAATATTCCAAAATCGCACCTGGTTCCGACGACGTGTCTTCTGTTCCTAGGGATGATCCTGGACACAGTCCAGAAAAAGGTGTTTCTCCCGGAGGAGAAAGCCAGGGAGTTACCCGAGCTAGTCAGGAACCTCCTAAAACCGAGCCAAGTCTCAGTGCATCAATGCACAAGGGTTCTGGGTAAAATGGTGGCTTCCTACGAAGCAATCCCATTCGGCAGATTCCACGCAAGAACTTTCCAGTGGGACCTGCTGGACAAATGGTCCGGATCGCATCTTCAGATGCATCAGCGGATAACCCTGTCACCAAGGACAAGGGTGTCCCTCCTGTGGTGGTTGCAGAGTGCTCATCTTCTAGAGGGCCGCAGATTAGGCATTCAGGACTGGGTCCTGGTGACCACGGATGCCAGCCTGCGAGGCTGGGGAGCAGTCACACAGGGAAGGAATATCCAGGGCTTATGGTCAAGCCTGGAGACATCACTTCACATAAATATCCTGAAGCTAAGGGACATTTACAATGCTCTAAGCTTAGCAAGACCTCTGCTTCAAGGTCAGCCGGTGTTGATCCAGTTGGACAACATCATGGCAGTCACCCACGTAAACAGACAGGGTGGCACAAGAAGCAGGAGGGCAATGGCAGAAGCTGCAAGGATTCTTCGCTGGGCGGAAAATCATGTGATAGCACTGTCAGCAGTATTCATTCCGGGAGTGGACAACTGGGAAGCAGACTTCCTCAGCACGACCTCCACCCGGGAGAGTGGGGACTTCACCCAGAAGTCTTCCACATGATTAAAAACTCGACAGGTATTGCGCCAGGTCCAGGGACCCTCAGGCAATAAGCTGTAGACGCTCTGGTAACACCGTGGGTGTACCAGTCAGGGTATGTGTTCCCTCCTCTGCCTCTCATACCCAAGGTACTGAGATTGATAAGATGGAGAGGAGTAAGCACTATATTCGTGGTTCCGGATTGGCCAAGAAGGACTTGGTAACCGGAACTTCAAGAGATGCTCACGGAGGATCCGTGGCCTCTACCTCTAAGAAGGGACCTGCTCCAGCAAGGACCCTGTCTGTTCCAAGACTTACCGCGTCTGCGTTTGACGGCATGGCGGTTGAACGCCGGATCCTGAAGGAAAAAAGGCATTCCGGATGAAGTCATCCCTATCCTGATCAAAGCCAGGAAGGATGTAACCGCAAAAACATTATCACCGCAATTGGCGAAAATATGTTGCGTGGTGCGAGGCCAGTAAGGCCCGACGGAGGAAATTCAACTGGGTCGATTCCTACATTTCCTGCAAACAGGAGTGTCTATGGGCCTGAAATTGGGGTCCATTAAGGTTCAAATTTCGGCCCTGTCAATTTTCTTCCAAAAAGAACTAGCTTCAGTCCCTGAAGTTCAGACGTTTGTAAAAGGGGTACTGCATATACAGCCTCCTTTTGTGCCTCCAGTGGCACTTTGGGATCTCAATGTAGTTTTGGGTTCCAAAAGTCACATTGGTTACTTTGAACCACTTAAATCTGTGGAGTTAAAATATCTCACATGGAAAGTGGTCATGCAGTTGGCTCTGGCCTGGGCCAGGCGCGTGTCAGAATTGGCGGCTTTATCCTGAAAAAGCCCTTATCTGATTTTCCATTCGGACAGGGCGGAATTGAGGACTCGTCCTCAGTTTCTCCCCAAGGTGGTTTCAGCGTCTCACCTGAACCAACCTATTGGTGGTGCCTGCGGCTACTAGGGACTTGGAGGCCTCCAAGTTGCTAGACGTTGTCAGTGCCCTGAAAATATATGTTTCCAGGACGGCTGGAGTCAGGAAATCTGACTCGCTGTTTATCCTGTGTGCACCCAACAAGCTGGGTGCTCCTGCTTCTAAGCAGACTATTGCTCGTTGGATTTGTAGTACAATTCAGCTTGCACATTCTGTGGCAGGCCTGCCACAGCCAAAAATCTGTAAATGCCCACTCCACAAGGAAGGTGGGCTCATCTTGGGCGGCTGCCCGAGGGGTCTCGGCTTTACAACTTTGCCGAGCAGCTACTTGGTCAGGAGCAAATACGTTTGTAAAAGTCTACAAAATTGATATCCTGGCTGAGGAGGACCTGGAGTTCTCTCATTTGGTGCTGCAGAGTCATCCGCACTCTCCCGCCCGTTTGGGAGCTTTGGTATAATCCCCATGGTCCTTACGGAGTCCCCAGCATCCACTTAGGACGTTAGAGAAAATAAGAATTTACTTACCGATAATTCTATTTCTCATAGTCCGTAGTGGATGCTGGGCGCCCATCCCAAGTGCGGATTGTCTGCAATACTTGTACATAGTTATTGTTACAAAAATCGGGTTATTATTGTTGTGAGCCATCTTTCAGAGGCTCCTCTGTTATCATGCTGTTAACTGGGTTCAGATCACAGGTTATACGGTGTGATTGGTGTGGCTGGTATGAGTCTTACCCGGGATTCAAAATCCTTCCTTAATGTGTACGCTCGTCCGGGCACAGTATCCTAACTGAGGCTTGGAGGAGGGTCATAGGGGGAGGAGCCAGTGCACACCAGATAGTCCTAAAGCTTTCTTTAGATGTGCCCAGTCTCCTGCGGAGACGCTATTCCCCATGGTCCTTATGGAGTCCCCAGCATCCACTACGGACTATGAGAAATAGAATTATCGGTAAGTAAATTCTTATTTTTTTTGAAGTGCCATCCTGCCTGACACTGCAGTGCCACTCCTAGATGGGCCAGGAGTTTGTGTCGGCCACGTGGGTCGCTTAGCTTAGTCACACAGCTACCTAATTGCGCCTCTTTTTTTCTTTGCATCATGTGCTGTTTGGGGACTATTTTTTGAAGTGCCATCCTGTCTGACACTGCAGTGCCACTCCTAGATGGGCCAGGTGTTTTTGTCGGCCACTTGGGTCGCTTAGCTTAGTCATCCAGCGACCTCGGTGCAAATTTTAGGACTAAAAATAATATTGTGAGGTGTGAGGTGTTCAGAATAGACTGAAAATGAGTGGAAATTATGGTTATTGAGGTTAATAATACTATGGGATCAAAATGACCCCCAAATTCTATGATTTAAGCTGTTTTTGAGTTTTTTTTGTAAAAAAACACCCGAATCCAAAACACACCCGAATCCGACAAAAAAATTTCAGGGAGGTTTTGCCAAAACGCGTCCGAATCCAAAACACGGCCGCGGAACCGAATCCAAAACCAAAACACAAAACCCGAAAAATTTCCGGTGCACATCACTACAATTAGACAGAGGGGCGCAACAGTTTCTGTTGTGCCTAGGGGTGCCATGACCCCTAAATTTGCCCCTGAACGTCCCACAAAATCAGCACTCCTGCCCCAGTCATTACTCAGTCCTAGTGAATTGATAGTGTGAATATTAGTTCAGGCACCGTCTGACAACCTCCACAGTGTATAGGTGATGGCTTACGATAACATTTGAAAATATAACCTTTGATATTTGTGTTGTCTTTTTTTTGTATATTAGTCTTTCTTTAAGAAAAATAAGGCTTCAGGACATGAAAGCCTTTATTCCAAGCATTTAGATTGTGCAGCGTTTTACAGCAGGTTGATCATAGACAGAACAGCCACCCCTGGAATCCTCAGATTACCAGGCTGCAGGGTTTAGCAGATAAATCTAGTTAACAAACCTGGGTCTTGTACAGTGTATTTCAGGCATATTTCTGCTCCAGAAACAGAGCAGAGAAACATTCCTCGCCCGTCAGAAATGTTTGGAAAATATTTTTTGTAGACCAGACAGATATTTCTGATTCGCTTCATCGAAAATAATTTGCACTAAATCATCAGTTATTTTAAGTTTCCAGTATTTAATGAAATGTGTTTAGCAGGTTGCAAACGGCTGTGAGTATACGTGGTGAGTGGCAGAACGGTATAGAGGAAAAGCTAATATTTATGGAATGTGGAACTGTTACGCTGATGTTGCTGCAATAGTGAATCGTTTTCATGTGCACTATTGTATAAAGCACCGTTCAGCATGTGTGGTATTGAAAGATGTAGCTATTGCGCATATTAGACACAAATGGCCAGCATAATAGCTCCAGGCCCCACATATAAAGGCCACTGTCCAGCATATTATATATATATATATATATATATATATATAGAGGAAAAAAACAGCGGCACTCAGGGTCTTGTGGAAAGGTAGATTATATTTGAGACATCAAAAAACCATCAACGTTTCGGGGAATTAAACCCCTTTGTCAAGATGTGCAATAATTCCCCGAAACGTTGATGGTTTTTTGATGTCTCAAATATAATCTACCTTTCCACAAGACCCTGAGTGCCGCTGTTTTTTCCCTCTATTTCCGATTCTACACTGAAGGCACCAGGGCAACTTTCTCCTATGCCAAGAGGAGTGCCGGGCTGTGTTTATTGGATATATATATATATATATATATATATTGTCAAAGTCAGAAAAATATCACGATGCACACTGCCATATTTGCACCTCATACAGGTCCGCGCTGCGCATGCGTGCGCTCTCCCGTGCGTGCGCATACTCGCTGTTGCGGGCACCCGCGGGCGCGCAGTATGTGCATTTACGGTAGAGTTCATGTGTTCGTAGCGTGCGACTCAATCGTTACATATTTTCACTATATAATGTATTTTGTAGATCATAGGCCCTCATTCCGAGTTGATCGCTCGCAAGGCGAATTTAGCAGAGTTGCTCACGCTAAGCCTACGCCTACTGGGAGTGTATCTTAGCTTCTTAAAATTGCGACCGATGTATTCGCAATATTGCGATTACAAACTACTTAGCAGTTTCAGAGTAGCTTCAGACTTACTCGGCATCTGCGTTCAGTTCAGTGCTTGTCGTTCCTGGTTTGACGTCATAAACACACCCAGTGTTCGCCCAGACACTCCCCCGTTTCTCCGGCCACTCCTGCGTTTTTTCCGGAAACGGTAGCGTTTTTATCCACACGCCCCGAAAACGCTGTGTTTCCGCCCAGTAACACCCATTTCCTGTCAATCACACTACGTTCGCCAGAGCGAAGAAAAAGCCGTGAGTAAAAATACTATCTTCATTGTAAAATTACTTGGCGCAGTCGCAGTGCGAATATTGCGCATGCGTACTAAGCGGAATTTCACTGCGATGCGAAGAAAATTACCGAGCGATCAACTCGGAATGAGGGCCATGGTCCCTTTGATAGATTCTGAAAGTTTGGTTAATGTAGCATGTTCATGGACAGAGAAATCCCTCTTTGTTTGATACGAAGGGTCAGACAGGAGTAATACTGTGGTGTTTAGTATCCATCGGAAGAGTATTTAATTAGCAATATTCCGGTGTTGGTTTGAAGCGGATTAATCGCTCGTGCGAATGGTTATGGACATAAGAAGTTTATGTCCATTTACTATTATTTGCACTTACTTATCCATGCGGCGGGAAACCCAGTTCCCCACCCACCTGAGCAGTTGGAAATCGTCACAGCCCACCTGTATGAATCAACCTATGACCTTTTGTTATAATGCGAGGAGGAATTCCTGTGTCCAATGAACAATAAGATTGTAGGGACCATTGAATTGTATTGTGTGTGGGGCATAAATAGACAAGCCGATCACATCCAGCTCACTCTTCAACGGTTCTCATTGCTGAAAATCGGGAGCTGGATGTCCAGAGGCGCATGCGATCGTTCCCCTTGTGCGTAAGTTTTCTCCGCAATCATATTGTCTTTCTTGTTATTATGGGCCATATCTCTCTCTCTCTCTCTTCTCTTTCTCTCGTATTCTCTTAAACGTAATAGTATTGTATTGTATTTCCTGTGTAGTTACCTGGTTAGTTAGTCTATGTTATATTGTAGTGTATGACTTGTATTGTATTAATTCTTTTGCAAGTATAACATTCATAATATATATATAAGGCGTTGGACCCTAAGCCCAGGTATCTGTGTATTTCTTATAGTGTTAAGTATTCTCAGAGCGTCGGTGACGCTCAAACAGCTTTTAAGTTAATAAGGTTACACGGTGTTGCATCTACACTCAATCTCTGCACCAAGGTTTACTGCATAATACACTGTTTTATGGTATAGTTACAAAGGTTTAACATTGTGAGCGTCTGCGCCGCTGGTGATCTCCTCGTGGTCTCGAGCGTTCGCATCGCTATAGCAAATCATTACGTTAGTCGGCAGCCAATAGTGTGCCTGCCTGTGATCTCTTGGGCGTGAGCGAACGTGACGCTTGAGCGTCTCGACCTCGGCTAAGCGATTGCTACGCAACGTGCGTACCCTTACGGTACTCCATACGTCAATAGCGTACAGTGTTCTTAGGCCTCTTAAAGGGTTTTAAATAAGATAAATATTTAGCTTTATCAATTGGCGGCTCGTCCTGTCCTTCACATATCTCTGCTAGGTAATTTCAGCAGACATTATCCAGCAGCAAAGGGCGGGAGGTCATATTCCTCGTAGTGCTGTTTGGATAAGTGTCTGCTTCGCTTAGTAAAGGGTGCTGAAGGAATCCGGAACCGGAGGTAAGAACAAAACGCTAGTGTCTTTTAAAACTGTTTATTTCTATCTTGCGTACGCACGCACATATCTGCATTTCTTTTAATTCGTGTATTTTCATATATCACTCTCCTGTTTGCCATTTTATAATTGATAAAACGTGCTAAGAGAGATTTGTCGCTATTTCATAGTTAAAGTGTAAAACCCACACGCAACTCTACCTAAGGTATAAGGAGAGATTGGTGTGTTGCTCGGTAGACGATCGAGAATCATCTACATTGATAAACGTGTTAGTTGTGTTACGGTGGATATTTGCTTTGCGTACACGTGTCTCTAACAAAGGGTGAGACTCACGTACGCAACTCAAAGGCCGACGCACGCAGCGTAAATTACGCAACGGAGCGTCTGGGTACGCCCACGTAACTCAAGCCACACGATAGTGTTAATTTTCAACAGGCGATAAATAGCGCAACAGGCGATAAATAGCGCAACAGGCGATAAATAGCGCAATAGGCGGTAAGTAGCGCAAGTCTATTTTAGTGTCCGAAATTTAGATTAACAGATCCTTCTCCAAATTCACAACACATCTGGTCTAAAGAAAATTTCTGCGCAGAAATAGAAATAGAAACAAAAGTGTACATGTGGTGAGTGAGTGTTTTGTATATATAAGTTTATACAATTTTCCAGGTTGAACCACAAGAAGTCGAGTTCTCGCAGAGGTACATGCATGTAAGTGTCGTACATGGTGGCGAGGGAGGCATCCCTTGTTAAATATAAAATTTGAGCAGTAGAGTATAGTAGACCAGGAGGTCACACTACAGACCAGGAGGTCCAGGTACAGCAGACTAAGAAGTCTGCCATAAATAAGAGAAAAGGGCACAACCCAGGGGGTTGGTGCAAAACCCATATAGGCCAATAAAGCTCTGGCTGAAGGAATTCGCAGCCAAAATTTTCGATTCCACTGGTCGCTCAGCACATAAGATTAGTTGCTTATGTGCTGAACGATTGTACCGCACGTAATTGTGTACATTAGTTAATCTGACCAGTACCATTTGTGTACAAACCCGGTCATAAAACTATTTGTACACTCTGATGTGATTTGTGTAATTTTTTATTTTCTGAAGGGAAGTTCGCTGGTCACTCAGGAATTGTCCAACAACCAATAGTTACTGGAAAGAGTAAGTGTTCTGCGGATATCCCTCGCATGTTCCAGTAAATAGAGGTTCATAGGGGCCCTGGGTCGAGTACGCCAGCGCTAAGGCAGTGTGTGGGTCGTATTGGTCGGCGTGGGCGAGTGAGTGGGGTACTCGGTAAACCGCCACCGTCAGCCTATCGTGAACATTTTGGTTTTTGTAAGGGTTCGCTGAAGACCCTGATTGAAGGTCAGAGGTGGTGAAAGCAACGCCTGCAAGTTATGGGGGCCAATTGTTCAGGAAGGGGGCGATCAACCTCGGTTCGGGTTGATTCAGTAAACCGACCAGTCGGGTCGGCAAGGTACGTAATGTGTGAAAAATATGGTTCACATACAGAGGTTTTATGTGATGAATGGGAGAGAATGACAGTGCATGACGGGGAGAAATTCCCAAGAGTAGGTAGCTTTAGCCCAGAAGTGTTGCAAAATTTAAGGAGGAGGATATGTCTCATTAAATCAACAAAGAGACGAATCCAACATTATGATTATTTGCAGTTATGGCAACAGGAGGGTGAAATACAGAGAGGATTGGCTCTGGCGGCGGGATCTAATCCTATCAAGAAATTGATAGCGACGGCCCCGCCGCCACCATACATATCAGGAGAGAAATTGGTTGCGGAGAATGACGCATTAGGGTGTAACAAACAAACACTTAGCAACTGTGTAAATGTTAATAAGTTAACTAATGCAAGTATTAACCCGTGCAAGTTGTACCCTGTTTTGAACTTTCCCCAGGAGTGTGATCAAGAGGACGAATCGGCAACAATATCAGCGCTCTCTCTAGCAGCCACCATAGCAGAGACAACAGTAGGCACGGCTCCACCCACGAGATTAGTAACAAAAGCCCCTAGCGGAGGGATAGGTGAGGTCGTATCTACAGGTAAGTACGGTACCATACACTATGCTGAAACCATTTCACCACAGGCTGTAGAACCTACACAGAGTGATGTTAGTAGACTTAATCCTGTTAGGGTAATAGCAGTGCCAAATGGGAAAACTGACACGACAGGAATCACACCTGTTAGGAACATTGCCATGTACAGCCCATTTTCCCGAATGGAATTAAGAACCATAGTGTCTGAATTCCCTGATCCTAGAAAAGACTTAGTTGCTAGCCAGAAATACATCAGAGACCTAGGGAACACTTTAGAGCCCAATAACAAAGACTGGCAGGTATTGCTGAGGGCATGTTTACCCTCCAATGTCGACGCAGCTCAATTTTTAGCTGACTGTGGATTAGATCAGGATGTACCTCTTACAGATGTGTACAACAAAGATAACGTAAAAAGAATAAGTTTACAGTTAAAGGAGTATTTTCCAGCGGTAGTTAAGTGGAACAAGATTTTCTCCATTAGACAGAAAGAGTCAGAAACTGCTGCAGAATATTTTCACAGGGCATTACTAGAAATGGCAAAATACACAGGTATAGAGGACATTAAAACAAACATAAACCATCGAGAAGTAGCTGTATCTGTACTGATGGATGGTTTAAAAGAGACACTAAAGACAAGAGTACAGACCACGCAACCATGTTGGCGAGGTCTGTCGGTGGCTACTTTGAGAGAGGCTGCTATTGATCACGACCGGAATATCACCCGACACAGGGAGTCACAAGGTGATAAGTTAATGGCCGTAAGTATACAGGCCCTGACCACAAGGCAGCCTTTGTATAAATCACCAAACCCTGTGGGTAAGTCAAATGTGGTAACTTGTTTTTCATGTCATAGACAGGGACACATGGCACGAGACTGTAGAGTGAAACATTCACAAAACTCACATCAACCCCCTAGACAACGACACGACACACGACATTGGGAGCAGGGTCCGCAGAAACGGAGTTATGAGCCACATGCAGGGGAAACAAAAAGATACCCCCCGAACAGAGACTGGCAAACTCCTGGCAGTTCCCATTTAACCCCTTCACAAGTAGTTGCTGCCAGCGGGATTCAGGGAGGTCACCATACCCAATAGGGGTGTGGCCATACCTGGAATCTGCAGCCAGTAAAATTGATTGCAAATCTTGGAAGTGAACCCGAAATTGCAATCAATGTAGCTGGTAAATCATTAAACTTTCTTGTAGATACAGGGGCGGCCAAATCAGTGATAAATTCGACAGTGGGCATGAGAACCACTGGTAAGACAATTCCAGCCATAGGGGTAACGGGAGTAGTCCAGCACTACCCTGTTAGCAAACCAGCCAAGATTACAGTAGGGCCTTTACATACCAAGCATTCCTTTTTGCTGGCTGCATCGGCACCGACTAATCTCCAGGGAAGAGACTTATTGTGTAAAATGGGGTGCGTCATCTATTGTACTCCTGAAGGTGTATTCTTGGACATACCTGAGAATCACGCTCAGGAAGTGCAAGACATGTTAGACTCCCCATCAAAATTAATGTCACATACCATTATGACAAATAGGACTCCATCCCAAGTAGAAGAAATGACATCCCAGATACCAGAGTCACTTTGGACTAAAGACGGACAAGACACTGGATTGATGGCAAACGTAGCTCCAGTAGTTGTACAAGTAAAAGATGGTAGGATAGCTCCAAAAATCCCACAGTACCCTCTGAAGCCAGAGGTGGAGTTAGGAGTTTATCCCGTAATAGAGCGCTTGCTACAACAGGGCATTCTGGTAAGAACGTCCAGCACTGCCAATAGTCCCATCTTCCCTGTTAAAAAGAGTCGGGGGAGGGGTTACCGGCTAGTGCAGGATCTAAGGGGGATTAACAAAATAGTTGAGAGTCAGTTCCCCGTAGTGCCAAATCCAGCTGTCATCCTTATGCAAATCCCTCCCACTGCGAAATTTTTCACTGTTATTGACCTCTGCTCCGCTTTCTTTTCGGTACCTCTGCACCCTGACAGCCAATATTTGTTTGCATTCACATACAGAGGAGTCCAATACACATGGACTCGATTACCACAAGGTTTCATAGACAGTCCAAGTATATTTTCCCAGGCTTTGCACGATTGTTTACAGTCTTTCCAACCAGAGAGTGGATCAGTATTAATACAGTACGTGGATGATCTACTACTGTGTTCTGATTCATTGGAAGCATCCCTGAAGGATACGAAACAGCTCCTGTTTCATCTTTCAGACACAGGACACAAGGTTTCCAAAGACAAGTTGCAATTATGCCAAACTAAGGTAAAATATTTGGGACACTGTCTAACACAAGGACTGAGACACCTGACCGCTGATAGAATTCAAGCAATTAGAGACATGACTCTGCCACAAACCCAGCAACAGATCAGAACATTTTTAGGAATGTGTGGGTATTGCCGTAACTGGATCCCAGGGTTTTCCATTCTAGCGTTACCTTTGCAGGAGATGGTTTCCTCAAACAAACCTGACCGGATTTCGCATACAGACGAGTCCGAGATGGCATTTGAGAGACTTAAACAGTGCCTAACGCAGGCACCAGCATTAGGTATGCCAGACTATGGGAAACCCTTTGAGCTGTACGGAACAGAAAGTGCTGGTTGCGCGGCAGGCGTCTTAACCCAAAAGCACGGTGATGCCAGCAGGCCAGTAGCATACTACAGCGCTCAGCTAGACACGGTAGCGCGATCCCTCCCCACATGCTTGCGAAGCGTTGCTGCGATAGCATTGCTAGTAACGAAAAGCGAAGATGTAGTGCTAGGTCACAACCTCACAATTCATACACCACATGCAGTGTCAGCCTTGCTAAATTCTGCCCAAACCAGGCACGTCTCATCAGCGCGGTTTACAAGATGGGAATTGGCACTAATGGCACCCGTAAACATCACCATAAGGAGATGCAGTGCATTAAATCCTGCAACATATCTCCCAGGTGTGCCTGGACAGGCACAAAGGGTGGAGGATGAGAGTGGTGGGGAAGGAGAATTTAATACAAAGGAGGACACACATGATTGTATGGAATATTTGACCCAAAATTTTACCGCAAGGCCTGACATCAGTGACAACCCACTGGAAGATGTAGATCTAACTTTCTACACGGACGGTAGTTGCCACAGACAGTCAGACTCGGGAGACTTGTGTACTGGATACGCAGTCGTAGATGACCAAGGCACCATAGAAGCAGAACCGCTAGGCCCACCTCACTCAGCCCAGGTTGCTGAACTGGTCGCCCTAACCAGAGCATGTGAATTGGCTAAGGGCAAATCAGCCAATATCTACACCGATTCTAGATACGCATTCGGGGTAGTCCATGATTTCGGAGCCCTATTGCGCCTCAGAAATTTCATGACAGCAGCTGGTACACCGGTAGCGCATGCAGCTCACATCAAAAGGCTTCTAACAGCGATACAGGAACCCGACAGAGTGGCTGTTATCAAGTGTAAAGCACACACATATAGCCAAGACCCAGTATCACTTGGTAACAGCCGAGCAGACGAAGCAGCTAAGTTAGCAGCTGGGATCCCCAGACAGACAGACACCACACAACTGATGGTATTTAATACCATCAACACACAGAAGCTGTGTGAGATGCAAAATTTGTGTTCCACACAGGAAAAGGCAGTCTGGAAGGCGAAGGGATATGGCCAGGAGTCCTCAGGACTCTGGACGGATGGACAAGGTAAACCGGTGGCCCCCAGAGCATATCTTCCATGTTTAGCTGAGGCAGCTCACGGGCTGACTCATCTGGGCAAGGAAGGAATGTGCAAGTTGGTAAGAGCATATTGGTGCGCCCCAGGATTTTCATCTCATGCAAGTAAGAGAGCAATGTCATGCCTTACATGTCTGAGAAAGAATATCGGAAAGGCAATACCAACAGAACCATCTCATATCCCACCCACAGGCGGCCCTTTCCAGGTAATACAGATTGACTTTATTCAATTACCCCCTTGTCGAAATTTGAAATATGTACTTGTTTGTATAGATGTATTCTCAAATTGGGTCGAAGCATTTCCTGCAGCCACAAATACCGCCATGTTTACTGCTAAGAAAATTGTGCAGGAATTTGTATGTAGATATGGTATCCCTAGAATAATTGAAAGTGATAGGGGTACCCATTTTACAGGTGATGTCTTTCAAGGAATGTGTAAGTTGATGGGAATTGATAGCAAGCTGCACACTCCTTACCGTCCACAGGCGAGTGCGAAGGTGGAAAGAGTGAACAGCACTATTAAAAATAAACTGAGCAAAGTTATGGCAGAGACAGGATTGACATGGCCAGAAGCTTTACCCATTGTACTGTACAGCATCAGAACCACTCCCAGGTCCCCTCTTAATCTATCTCCCTTTGAAATCTTGTTTGGTCGACAACCGCATGTTATGATTAACCCTCAGGATGATTTGAAGTGTAACAATGAAGTGACTGTAAAGTACTTGATTAACATGAGTAAACAGCTAAGGAATCAAAATGATAATTTGAAGTTGGTGATTCCTGATTTACCAGATAGTAATTGTCATGACATTGAACCTGGGGATTATGTAATGATACGGAATTTTCTACGCTCAGGTTGCCTTATTGACAGATGGGAAGGACCATACCAAGTCTTATTGACTAGCACTACAGCATTGAAAGTTGCCGAGAGAGAGACTTGGGTTCATTCGTCCCATTGTAAGAAGGTTGCTGATCCAGAGAGGTCCCGTGATAAGGAACAGACGGTAGAGGAAGTTGTATCACTGGAGTGTCTGTTCCAGGAGGACTGAGGCGGCACCTGAGCATCGAGAATCACAAGATCAAAAGCAGTTGTCGATCCCCGTTTCCCTTTTATTGTTTTTCTCCACTTCCCATCCCCTCTCCCTCAAATTATTTTTTCCCCCTTCTCATTCTTCTTCGTTTCCTCCTAAGATGGACTTGCCTCAAGAGACTGTGATCCGGATTTTCCTGTTGACCATGATGTTGACCAGAGCAGTCTGTTCCGGCGAGAGTACCATGGAGGTCGAGAGAGGTTCTGGAATGGGTTCTGATGACAGAGATGGAGGCGTAGTTTTCCGAGAACAACATAATCAACAATCAAAGGCGAGTATCAGAAAACGATCCGATAGCATTGACCATAGAAGGAATTGTGAAGGATTGTTAGCTGAAGAAAACTGTATCTGTAGGCTCTGTGACAATGTAGTTGAGGATGGATGCATCAAGAAATGCCAATCCAGTTTTAATATCCACATGGACCGGCATCCCTTGAGTGACTATCACTCCTTAGTGGGTAGTGTGCTAAATCAAACAGATTGTTGGGTATGCTCTCAAGTACCTCAAGGTCATAGCAAATCAGGACTAGTACCATTTCCTTTAACGATAGGGGAGGTACTTGAGCTAAGTGGTGGGAGGCCGGTGGACAGGAGGTTTAATATCTCCAGTCCTCCTAGTTTGAAGCTCCACCAATATCATGTGGATAGATCCCTCATATGTTTTAACATTTCCAATCCCCGAAAGCCGGGAAATTGGGAAGTGTCATGGAGTAACCAAACCATGACCTTTTCATATAGAGCAGATAGAATGCCGACAGATACAGAGCTTATACGCCACATAGCCAGTAGAGGAAAATCTTTCCGATATAGGTATACCCTAGGAAATAGGATTACGAGAGTTGGAGAGGTATCACCAGGATACTGTGCACATATCGTACAAGCTGATACGTGTACTAGACAGATGGGAGAATTAGGGTTAGGAGATTTCACATGGAAGATGTGTAATATGGTTATGTCCTACTCCGTCCCATATGTTCTCCCCGATGATGCATATTTCATATGCGGGAGGAAGGCGTATAAGTGGCTTGCCCCAAACTCTGAAGGATTGTGTTATATTGGAAAAGTATTGCCTGAAGTAATGACTGTATCACATGCCAAAATGAAAGATATACACCGTGTTGCCCAAGCTCCTTATACTCATACTCATTACGAGCACGTAGTTAAACGGCACCTGATAGAAAGAACAGAGCATCCGGCCTCTGACATGATCCATGAATCCACCGGGATTCAGTTTCTAATCGCGTTAGACATCACTCGCACCGCCAGAGGAGTGTTGAATTATAAATACATATCTGCGCTCGCAAATTTGTTAGACAATATCACAGAAATGTATGATGACACGTTTAGGTATACTGGAAGAGAACTTCAAGCTTATAAAACAGAACTGGTTCAGCATAGAATGATTCTCAATTATCTCACGGCAGTGACAGGTGGATATTGTGTCACACTGGCAACGCAGTACGGCGTGAAATGTTGCACATATATTACAAATAGCACCGAGGACCCGGTCGTGGTCATAGACCAAAAGATGGACGATATTCTCCAACTGAAGTGGGAATTTCGCAGGAGACACAATCTCACTCTTGCTGCTGTAGGTAATGAGCTGACTGGTTGGGTGTCATGGTTGAACCCGCGAAATTGGTTCTCTGGTTTAGGAGAATGGGCTCAAGGAGTCATAATGGATGTTGGGAAGTTTCTCCTATGTATCTTAGGTGTTGTCATAATGATTGGCTTGATATTTAGATGCGGTCAGGCTTTAACGAAGTGTAAACGAAGTACCAGGGTGATGAGTTTAAGGAGTGAGGAAATTGTAATTCCAATGGATTTGATTTATGACCCAAATGTAGAAACAATGATGTGATGAAAATGCGATTATACGGTCCGTTTCTTTCACCTGTTTTTCCGTTTTCTCCAAGGTAAAAAGACCCACTTGGACGAGGAATTTGATGATCCAGTATACAGACAACTGATGGATTAAAGAAGAAGTTTTGACAACCTTATACACAGATATTTGATGAACTTTGCCATAGATCCCCAGTTTCCCTAGAAATTTTAAAATTACGCTAGCCCAACACTTTTGTAAATCTATGGACATTGACAAAGCTTTTTGCCCACACGCCTTTTGGCAAAAGCACAAAGAAGACTGCATTCAACAGACACCGAACAAGACTTCAACCGACAAATGTTCATTAACCTGACATAGAATACCACTGCATTTACCGTAACTATGTATTTTCTTCATCTCTACAACCTTCAGGTAATTACACACATAGTCGATAGGGAATACAGGCACAGATATCAGCAATCACATATTCCCCCATTCATGTATCATCAACTAAAATGTGCTCCCCATTTGTTACAACCACAGCCGAAAAGAGCTCGGTAAAGTTTGACAGCCCATCCACAGACCCGTACCACGGGATAAGAAGGAATTCAAATGTATACTTCGTAATGCCTCGAAGCTTGATTTAAAACACGTACGGCACGATGATACATGACCCCCAAACACGGATTCGTACACACATGCTTCTGCTATCTCACTAGGTCATACCCTTTTCCTACCTTCTCCTCTCCTCCCCTACCCAACCATGGAAATGTATTAACCCCTGACATATATTTTTCTCGTTTTGAAATGTTTTAGGAAGTGGCAGTTATTGTTGACTGCCAAAGGGTGGACTGTCAAAGTCAGAAAAATATCACGATGCACACTGCCATATTTGCACCTCATACAGGTCCGCGCTGCGCATGCGTGCGCTCTCCCGTGCGTGCGCATACTCGCTGTTGCGGGCACCCGCGGGCGCGCAGTATGTGCATTTACGGTAGAGTTCATGTGTTCGTAGCGTGCGACTCAATCGTTACATATTTTCACTATATAATGTATTTTGTAGATCATGGTCCCTTTGATAGATTCTGAAAGTTTGGTTAATGTAGCATGTTCATGGACAGAGAAATCCCTCTTTGTTTGATACGAAGGGTCAGACAGGAGTAATACTGTGGTGTTTAGTATCCATCGGAAGAGTATTTAATTAGCAATATTCCAGTGTTGGTTTGAAGCGGATTAATCGCTCGTGCGAATGGTTATGGACATAAGAAGTTTATGTCCATTTACTATTATTTGCACTTACTTATCCATGCGGCGGGAAACCCAGTTCCCCACCCACCTGAGCAGTTGGAAATCGTCACAGCCCACCTGTATGAATCAACCTATGACCTTTTGTTATAATGCGAGGAGGAATTCCTGTGTCCAATGAACAATAAGATTGTAGGGAACATTGAATTGTATTGTGTGTGGGGCATAAATAGACAAGCCGATCACATCCAGCTCACTCTTCAACGGTTCTCATTGCTGAAAATCAGGAGCTGGATGTCCAGAGGCGCATGCGATCGTTCCCCTTGTGCATAAGTTTTCTCCGCAATCATATTGTCTTTCTTGTTATTATGGGCCATATCTCTCTCTCTCTCTCTTCTCTTTCTCTCGTATTCTCTTAAACGTAATAGTATTGTATTGTATTTCCTGTGTAGTTACCTGGTTAGTTAGTCTATGTTATATTGTAGTGTATGATTTGTATTGTATTAATTCTTTTGCAAGTATAACATTCATAATATATATATAAGGCGTTGGACCCTAAGCCCAGGTATCTGTGTATTTCTTATAGTGTTAAGTATTCTCAGAGCGTCGGTGACGCTCAAACAGCTTTTAAGTTAATAAGGTTACACGGTGTTGCATCTACACTCAATCTCTGCACCAAGGTTTACTGCATAATACACTGTTTTATGGTATAGTTACAAAGGTTTAACATTGTGAGCGTCTGCGCCGCTGGTGATCTCCTCGTGGTCTCGAGCGTTCGCATCGCTATAGCAAATCATTACGTTAGTCGGCAGCCAATAGTGTGCCTGCCTGTGATCTCTTGGCCGTGAGCGAACGTGACGCTTGAGCGTCTCGACCTCGGCTAAGCGATTGCTACGCAACGTGCGTACCCTTACGGTACTCCATACGTCAATAGCGTACAGTGTTCTTAGGCCTCTTAAAGGGTTTTAAATAAGATAAATATTTAGCTTTATCAATATATATCGTCCAGAATATTATATATCTTCATTTACCACCAACACAGTCCACTGTCCAGCATATTATATAGCTCCATGTCCCACCTACAACAGCCACTGTTCAACATACAAAATAGCTCCATGTCTCACATATAGTATACAGCCACCCACTATGCAACATATTTTCTAGCTACATGTTCCACGAATACAGCTCACTGTCAGCATATCAATAGCTCCAGGTCCCACATAGACAAACCATTGTCAGCATATTACATAGATTCATGCCCCGCATATACAGCCTTATGTCCAGTATCTAATATAGCTTTATGGACAGTAGGTTGTATATGTGGGGTGTGGAGTTATGCTGGATAATTGGAAGTATGGGCCCGAGTCAGATCTGTTCGCTGTTGTGCGAATTCGCACAGCAGCCGATTATCGAATGACTGTGCATGCGTATTATTATTATTATCCTTTATTTCTATGGCGCCACAAGGGTTCCGCATAAGTACATAAATAATCAAAACAGGAAAACAGCAACTTACAGTTGATGACAGTATAGGACAAGTACAGGGTAAATAAACATAGCTAAATCAGCAGATGACACTGGAATAAGTATCAGGTGGCAGAAGACTGCTGGATTTGGTGCATTTGTAGATTATTAAAGTAAGAGAAAGGATAAGCACGTGAGGGAAGAGGGCCCTGCTCGTGAGAGCTTACATTCTAAAGGGGAGGGGTAGACAGACAGGGGTGACACAGATGGGGTACATAGAGAGCGTGGAACAGAGGGTTAGGATAAGATTTGTCTGGGTTTGGTGAAGAAGTGGGTCTTGAGAGCCCGTTTGAAGTTTTGTAGAGAGGTGGAGAGTCTGAGGGGGAGAGGTAGGGAATTCCTGAGAAGTGGTGCAGCACATGAAAAATCTTTGAGGTAGGAGTGGGAAGAAGTAATCAGTAGGCAGGAGAGGTGGCGTGCATTAGCAGAGCGAAGAGCACGGGTGGGAGAGTAAATGGAGATAAGGTCAGAGATGTAAATGGGAGAGGAGTGGGTGAGGGCTTTGTAAGTGAGCGTGAGAAGCTTGAAATGGATTCTGAAAGGGAAGGGAAGCCAGTGAAGGGCTTGTAGGAGAAGAGAGGTGGACGTAGTGCACTGCAATGCGCAGGCGCAACGCCAAACAGAGACAGAATGGTGCAAAAATTTAGATCGCTAGGCATACGCAAGGTGATTGACAGGAAGCGAATGTTTGGGGGTGGTAACTGGCCGTTTGCTGGAAGTGTTAGGAAAAATGCAGGCGTGCCCAAGCGTTTTCAGCTCCGGCCCCGAAGAGCCTGTTTCTATCGCACTGTAGGAGTAAGTCCTGGGCTACGGACAGGCTGCACTGAATGGAAAAATAATTTGATGGTGAGTGAGTTGCGAACGGATTTGCAGATGTCTGCTATCTGGTAAAGTTTTCGCACAGCGTACGCATGCGTTCGCACACTTGCACAGGGCGGGTTTTCACTCTCTATGGGCGGCAGCTATCTGATTGCAGACCTCTTTAAAAATGCAGAGGAGCGATCAGGTGTGAATTAGGCCCAATATGTGGGACATATTGCTACATAGTATGCTGGGCAGTGGGCTGTATAAGTGGAACATGGAGCTATGTAATATATGGGCAGTGTACTGTACATGTGGGACCTAGAGCTATATAATATGTTGAACAATTGGTTGTCTATGTGGGACATGGAGCTATGTATTATACTGGACAGTTTACTGTATATGTTGTGTATGGACGGAATGGGCCAGTATAGCCATCCCCACAATTTAGTGTCACACCCCTGCTTTTATCTCGCTAAGATTCAGTAGGGTCATATATATGTCATATACTTGTCCACTTAGCTAATTTCTGGGCATATACCCATTTCTCGGACCTTGGAACCGCCCTGGAAAAACAATCTGAAAAATCGTTCTGCTCAGGGGACTCTTAAGCGAGGAGGGGGCCCATGTGCAGACACCGGGTGGGCCCCTCTTCTCCACGGTGCCGTAGGCTCCGACATTGTGCCGGAGCCTACTGCACATGTGCAGGTCTCCAGAAACATGGCCCCCGCCATGTTCCGGAGACAAAATTCAAACTGCGCATGCACGGCAGCCATTTTGGAGGGGATTTTTTAGCGCGACGGATGCTTTTGTTCTTGTTCTTAGCTCCGCATGTTTGCACAGTGCTTGGATAGGATAAAAATGGAAATCATTCGACCAGTTAAGTCCAATCCCTTCATTTATTTCAACATTTATAGTTTGTTGTACGATATTGCTCGGTTCAGTCTCATTGACATCATCATGAATTATTTATGAAATCTGGGGGACAATGAGATTCTTTATTACATGTCACGCCAACAGCACGCCTAGGAATGCGCTTTTCCACAGACATTACACCATGTCTGCTTAAAAATCTACACCTATACCCATAACATGGGCACATCACACCACAAATCAGCACAGTGGCGCAATGTTAGCTTGCACCGCACTGGGGCCGGGTAGGCTCTGGCTTGTCTGCTGACAGCAGTGACTGGTTGGCGGGGGTGTTTGGGAGCTTGTCTCCAGCGCCTATGTCCATCCCAAGCATGCAGATCACTCACCACAGCATTAGTGCAGTTCCAATAGGAGGGAGCTGTGTGTACTGAGGGGTACCATGAGGGCACTATGTGTACTGAGGGATACCATGGGGGAGCTCTGTGTACTGGGGGTTAACATGGGGGTGCTGTGTACTGAGGGGTACCATGCTGGGCACTGTTTGTGTTGAGGAGTACTATGGTGGTGCTGTGTGTACTGGGGGACTAATATGTGGGTGCTGTTTCTACTTAGAGGTACCATGGGGAGTGACGTGTGTACTGAGGGCAATAAGAGGATGCTTTGTATACTGAGGGGTAACATGGTGGACACTGTGTGTACTGGGTGATAACATGTGAGCGTGTGTGTATTGAGGGTTACCATGGGAGCACTGTGTGTACTGAGGAGTACCATGGGGGAGCTGTGTGTGCTGAGGGGTATCCTGGTGGGCACTCTGTGTACTAGGCGGGGGGTAATATGGGGTGTTGTATGTACTGGGGGGGGCACCATGGTGGGCACTGCGTGTACTGAGGGGTAGTATGGGGCAGGCAATATGTATACTGAAAGGTATTATGGGAGATGTGTGTGTACTAAGGGGTACTGTGGAAGCACTGTGTATACTGCAGGTTATTGGGACTCACTGGGTACTATGGGAAGTACAGTACAGGCACTGTGTACACTGCAGGGTGTCATGTGACTCACTGGGTACTATGGGAAGTACAGTACAGGCACTGTGTACACTGCAGGGTGTCATGTGACTCACTGGGTACTATGGGAAGTACAGTACAGGCACTGTGTACACTGCAGCTTAATTATTGGGTGATAAGGCTATAAGAGGTCAAACTTAGAGGGTTTCATACAACATTACAATGTAAGTATTAAGGGGGGTACACATGCAGAGATGTGCGCTGAGTGATCTAGCACAGACCGCTCAGCACACATCTCCCCCCCCACTCAGCACAGCGCTATGTGATGTGTGCTGAACGAGGGGGGGGGAACGCTCACTTCACACAGCGTTGAAGTGAGTGATGTACTAGATTGTGCCTGCGTGCAGCATACTTCACAACTTTTCATCTTGTTGGGGCAGGACACTTGCGTGCCCCGGAAAAGGGGCGTGGCATCCAGTGGGAGTGGCGTGACCTCTGCCGAGTGGGCGGGGCTGCACCCTGAGGACCCATTTTCCGTTGTTTTGGGGGCGTGCCCAGCGCTCCCTGAGCAGCCCCCAGCTCACTCCACGCACTGAATAGCATCTATTCAGAGATCACTCGCTGCTTTGCAGAGCAGAGGGTGATCAAAGCCTCCCCCAACTGCAACCCCCCGTCGCAGGACAATGCTGCCTGCGGGAGGGACAGTTGGGAGGTATGATGCAGTCCAATCTAGTACCGGCGAGAGCTATGGGGCATAAACACAGAGTCAGATTGCTTAGAAATTAAGCACGGATCTCTCAGTGTGTACCCCTTCTTTATTCACAGCCCAGAGTAGTGATATGATCAGAGACATAACTGTAATGGAATCTGGGAGCTTAGGGGCATAAGTGGACAAGCGCTGAGAAAATAGGTGTCTTTTGTGCGGGAAGGATGGGCCTAAGGTATATTTTAGCACCTGGACCCATCATTAGCTAGTTCCGCCAGTGTGTGTGTGTGTGTGTGTGTGTGTGTGTGTGTGTGTATACACTACAGCAGTTGTGGAACTACACCTCCCAACATGCCCTGCCACAGTTTGCATCTAGGGCATGCAAAAACTGTGTCAGGGCATGCTGGGATGCCTAGTTCCACAGCAGCTGGAATGCCACATGTTATCTAGCCCTATGATAGGGAATATAAATTGTAAGCTCCACTGGAGCAAGTACTCGTAAAATATTCTGTGTGAGGCGATGCGTCATATGCATGTGGCAGTACGGATGGTGTCATGGTTAGCATTACTGCCTCACAGCACTGAGGTCATGGGTTCAATTCCCACCTTGGCCCTAATTGTGTGGAGTTTGTATATTCTCCCCGTACATGCAATGGTTTTTCTCCGGGTACTCCGGTTTCCTCCCACAATCCAAAAATATACTGGTAGGTTAATTGGCTCCCAACAAAATTAACCCTAGCATGAATGTGTGCGTGTAAATGTGGCAGGGAATATAGATTGTAAGCTCCACTGGGGCAGGGACTGATGTGAATGGCAAAATATTCTCTGTAAAGCGCTGCGGAATATGTGTGCACTATATAAATATCTGGTAATAAATAAATAATAATATGCGTGCGCTATATAAATAGCTGTTAATAAGTAAATATATTGTGCTGCAGGTTTGAACCATTTGCACAGCTGTATCTTATCCCCAGCGACATCACAGCACGGCTGCATACACTGTGTGTTCTCTCATTTAGAATAAACCCAAACATTATTACTTCATCACTGTCTGACATTTGCGAATGAAGCCACACACCGCTCTGGCAGCAGGAGCTGATATTCTGGGAGCTCACCGAAATGAATCCAGTGCTTCGGATTTACCGCTGTACAGCGAGTCTTCGGGGCTCTCCCTGCTCAAACCATTACCAGCGCCACAGTCTCATTAGCAAAGGAGAATTGTGACACACTAGTGGGGCAGATGTATTAAGCCTGGAGATGGCATAAGGAAGTGATAAACCAGTGATAAGTGCAAGGTGATAAACGCACCAGCCAAGCAGCTCCTAACTGTTAATTTACATCTTGGAGCTGATTGGCTGGTGTGTTTATCACCTTGCACTTATCACAGGTTTATCACTTCCTTATGCCTTCTCCAGGTTAATACATCTGAGCTACTTGATTCTGTTTTCTGAGCAGCTCAGGAATGTTGGAAGTTGAACTGTGCAGCAAGTGGCCTCAGCGGCTAGTTCCTCTGAGACATGAGAGCCGTCTCAGGTGCGGCTCACCATGGACGGGATGTACTAATCTACATCGCCTCCCTGCGCCACGATGCTGATCGCATATGTACTTACATATGCGATCAGCATTGCGGAGGACAGCTCTTCCGATAAGAGCTGTCCTCCGTGATGCACAGCGGCAGCCTGACTTCCGGGATTCGGCCCCAGGAGTCAGTCTGCGCATGCGCAGAGTGACGGGGGTGGCCGCAAGGCATGCTGGGAGGGATCCAATCGGATCCCTCACACAGCGCCGCGGAGAGAAGCCCATAGGCTAAAGCTGGCGAACCCCGCCGCGGCGCTGACCTGCCGGCCGGAGGATGGTACATCAGGAGAATGCGGTAAACAGGGGGTTTACCGCATTTTCAGCTTAGTACATCCTGCCCAATGTATCATCCTGACTGTGCGTTAAACATGGAAAATTTCACCAGTGAGTCAGAGGGAAGATGTGATCCCTATCTAGCATCATGTAATTTCCAGCGTGAACGTTCTGAACGGCTGCCATATCCTGTTGGAGAGCCCTGGAACGTACCTCTGACAAGGCCATGTCTATTTTGAATCCTTATTCCCCATGTTTCTGAGTGCTCAGCAACCCAGGCCGCGGATGTGAGGGCTCTGCCCGTCTGTCAAGGCGGTGGCACAGTAGGCATATCAATAAGGCTTGTGCCCCGCCATCCGGAAAGGCAGCCCAATGCCTCCTCAATCATATGTGGCATTTGTATATGTTATAGTGTCTTAGATCTTTCCGCGCTTCCTTCGTTCCTTGTCATGAACCGTCCACTTTAGAAGCCGGTGCAATCAGAGGACGTACTTAGTCCCACTCTATGGCAGAATAAATTCCGCCTGCAGGAAGACACAGGTTGCAGATTACAAAGGGCACATTCTGCTCTTTCTTTGGGAAGAGACAGATATGTAAGTGAAAATGACGACGTCCCCCTCTTTGAGATCTTCCTCTAATTGATTTGTCAGTTGCTTCAAAAGTCTCGCTGCTTATATAAAGTGACTGTTGGAAAAGCCTTGCTAAGTCGTCATTTTATTCAGCTCCAGTGTTTGGTTTTGTGCAGGAAGGGAAGACTTTCAGTATTAAATTAACTCACCCAATAACTCTCCCAGGATTCCCAGTAAGCATTTGGGGTGGGATGTACTAAAGCAAAAATGCTGTACAACCCAGTTGTAGTACATATGCGACTAGTATGGATGCAACGTGTGGCGGGATGTACAGCCATTGGTTAGTACATCCTGCCCTATTATTATTTATTTATTACCAGTTATTTATATAGCACACATATTCCGCAGCGCTGTACAGAGAATTGGCCATTCACATCGGTCCCTGCCCCAGTGGAGCTTACAATCTATGGGGCAGATGTATTAACCTGGAGAAGGCATAGAGAAGTGATAAACCAGTGATATGTGCAAGGTGATAAAGGCACCAGCCAATCAGCTCCAATATGTAAATTAACAGTTAGGATCTGATTGGCTGGTGCCTTTATCACCTTGCACACATCACTGGTTTATCACTTCCTTATGCCTTCCTCTGATGCCTTCCTTATGCCTTCTACAGGTTAATACCTTGCACATATCACTGGTTTATCACTTCCTTATGCCTTCTACAGGTTAATACATCTGCCCCCATATTCCCTATCACATGTACACACACACATTCATACTAGGGTTCATTTTTGTTGCGATCCAGTTAACCTATATAACCAGTATATTTTTGGAATGTGGGAGGAAACCGGAGTACCTGGTGGAAACCCACGCATGTTTGGGGAGAATATACAAACTCCACACAGGTAGAGCCATGTTTGGGAATCGAACCCGTGACCACAGTACTGTGAGGCAGTAATGCTAACCATTACACCATCTGTGCCGCCTAAGGACCATATTTATTATAAATTGGGGTCTGCCCCTGAATATTAAAAATGCTTATCTCCACATATTGTGGCAATACGTATTCTTCTTTTCCGATGAAATGTGTGATTTCATTTGCCAGGGCATTCGCTCCGATAAGTGCCCATCCCAGCACATGCGATCACTTTACTTCTACCCATGGACACAATGCAGCTACTGCATATAACCGGCTGCACATGCGCAATGCAGAAATAGCCGTGATACACAGCAGGAGCTTCTGTCAGAAAGGGATCAAGACATCCCACTCCAGAAGGGCTGCCCCATTGCAGTTAATGGGCAAACACTATCTGCGGATCTTGTTAAATGCCATCCTCTTAGAAAACTATGGGGACAGCTGCTGCAGGGGCTGGTAGACAGAAAGCAGAAGATGTCCCCGATGTCTCCTGCTTACTGTAATGTTATATTCCAGTGACACTAAAGTCTGCCCTTAAACTTATAGAAACAGCAGTTTCCACACATTTGAAGGGAAGAATTGATTAATAAATAGGCCTCTAAGCAGTCACTAGATTTAAAAAGGTGGGATTATTGCAGAGGAGATAATGAGATTGTAAGATTGCGAGCAGGGCCTTCCTACCTCTGTCTGTCTGTCTTTGCCCAGTTTTATCTATAACTGTTGTTCTAATTGTAAAGAGCAACGGAATATATGCTGCGCTATATAAGAAACTGCTTTTAATAATAACAACTCAAAACAGCAATAATAAAAAAAATATAAATAAATCAGACAACGAAAAGTCATCAGATATAATATGCAGACAAGGGAACAATATTACTCAAAGGAGAGGGGCACACTCTAATGACATAGTTAAAACATACTCATTTTAACCCAAGTTTTATTAAAAACATACCGGTATATACATAAGCACTATCCATATCATCATATAGAACACTAGCAAAAAAAATAAACTAAAAGGAAATGTGTAAAAGACAGGTACACTATATTCCAAATAGCTATAGGAAACAAAAAAAAATTTCAGGTGTGAGGTATGTGTATTAAGAGTTGGTATTACCCTATAAAGTATAAGAAGTAAAGGGAGGGGAAAGAAAATATAGGGTTTAATGTGTGTAGTGCAAAAAAGTGAAAGTGTTAAGGCGAAATATGATGTGAAGTTAGACGGTTGCAGAGAAGCCAGATTAAAAATGCACCACGAACTACAAGAAAAAATGTACACTGGAAGGATGATGCGCGTTTCACTCCTTGAAGCTTGATAAAACCCAGTCAAAATGCGCATACTGTAGCATCTTCTCATCTTCTCTTTGTGTACACAAAGGTCCCCCCTGACAACGAGCTCCGGTCACCATAACAGGAATCTTTCCTGCCATTTTGCTGCATTCTCATATGGTTGCTTCCAGTTTTTACTACCCATCACTGCTTCAAGCACAAGGGGGTAATTAGCTGGAGAACCCTGACAGCAGATATATAAATTATCTCTTTTTTCCCCCCTTCTGTGCCATTGCTTGGAAATTCTCATCCCCATTTCACTATTTCAGGTATATTACAGCATAAACGCTTTATACTCTATTTCGGGTTCACTACGGGTGGCCGGCGGTCGGGCTCCCGGCGACCAGCATCCCGGCGCCGGGAGCCCGACCGCCGGCTTACCGACAGCTTGGCGAGCGCAAATGAGCCCCTTGCGGGCTCGCTGCGCTCGCCACGCTACGGGCACGGTGGCGCGCTACGCGCGCCACACTATTTTATTCTCCCTCTATGGGGGTCGTGGACCCCCACGAGGGAAAATAAGTGTCGGTAAGCCGGCGGTCGGGCTCCCGGCGCCGGTATACTGAGCGCCGGGAGCCCGACCGCCGGCAAACAGAAGACCACCCCTCTATTTCATCTATGTTCATTACTGAGATCCTGGAATGTCTAACTCTGACTAATGTTATAACTAAACTCAGGTAATTTCCAAGGAATACTGAAATTCCACAGTGAGAGCTTTATCGTACTACTATTTATTGTGACTTCTAGTAAGTGGTGCATTTTTAATCTCAATGTCTTCTTCGTAATTGAATAATTTCACATCATATTTTGCCTTAAAACTTTCACCTACAATAACACACTCCACAATAGTAAATGTTTTGCACCTCACACATGTAACCCTATTTTTTCTTTCCACTCCCTTTATTTCATATAACTTATAGGTCAATACCAATCCTTAATACACATTATTATTATTATTATTATTATTATTATTAAACCCCTTAACGGCTGAGGGCCGTCCAGTTAAACTCCTTCAGTGACAAACCATTATACTTAACATCTAAAATAAAGACTCGGAGACTTGAATTTGGCAGGAAAACTTGACGGCTATTTATTCATAAGTATTAAACTAATAAATCTAATAAAGTAGAGTAAAGAAATTAAGAGTATGGTGGCCAGAAAGAACGGCAGTAACAGTCTACACCACAAGCTCTATACAAACCCAGCCAAGTCACAACACTAAAACACTAAACAAAGGTATCCACTCAACCTCCACTTGACTACCCACCCGTCCGGGTGGTGAGGCTGCCCCCATTAAGGTGATCCAGAAGATGTTATAACAGTCATCGAAGCTGAGAGCACCCAAAACAATTAGCAAACTCAACCAACACAGGTAATAATCCGTTCTTTTCCGCCACCGTAACCGTCAAATCCTAACGACAACCACCATCAACATAAAACCAAAGGGAGGGAGGGAAATTCTTCTAGAAAAGAGGCTGACCTAACTGCCAGCTCCCTTACAACAACGCAGGGTTGACCCCTACCCTCTGCACCCATAGGTCACTGAAAGCCTGATGTTTTCCCTGGTCCGCCCCCAGCCTGAGGGGTTTAACCCTCTCCTGTCCTATTCTGTCCTTTCGCTCTCCTATTATTATTATTATTATTATTATTATTATTATCATCATCTGTTATTTATATGGCGCCACAAGGGCTGCGTAGCGCCCAATTGCAGAGTACATAAACTGGAAAACAGTGACTTACAGTTGATGACAATATAGGACAAGTACAGGGTAAATAAACATAGTTACACCAGCAGATGACACTGGAATAAGTATCAGGTGGCAGAGGACTGCAGGATTTGGTGCAATTGAAGATTATTAAAGTAAGAAAAGGACAAGCACAGGAGGAAGAGGGCCCTGCTCATGAGAGCTTACATTCTAAAGGGGAGTGGTAGACAGACAGGGGTGACACAGATGGGATAGACAGAGAGCGTGGAACAGAGGGTTAGGAAGAGATTTGGCTGGGTATGGTGAAGAAGTACCTAACACCTGAAATTCATTATCATAGTATCCATTACTGAGAGATAATAGGAGTGCTTTTGAGTTTACTATTTTTTGCTTATCTTTTTAGAATATAGTGTATCTTTACAAATTGCCTTATATATTTTTTGTAAGTGTTCTATATAATGTCATGGATAGTACATATGTTATTGTAACTTGGATTAAAATTAGTATGTTTTAACTATTTAATAATTAGAGTGTGCCCGCCTCCTTTGAGTATTATAGTTCCCTTGACTGCAGCCTACTAATGTAAGCTGTATTCCCCAGACAGCTGCAATTAAAACTGAAAGGGCCAGGCAGGTACAGTATATGGTCAAATCAAGTGTAGCAGTTAATCCCCAGCAAGTCCTTGCTCTGTGTACTGTTTATCCAGAGTAAGGATGGTAAAAACATCACCAGACCATATCCAGCTGGCTCAAATTCTGAGAAAATCCTTTCAATCTTTAAAGTGAATCTGCTGTTTACAGACGGCCATTTTGTTAGGGACATAATTCAGCTTTTTTAGCTAGCAAATGGAAACATAAGACACAAAGGGTCTGATGGCTTAGGCTATATTGCTTGTATTTGCACTGCACATGACCAGAGTGGTGTTCACACACATATGCAGCCCACATAAATGTAATGTACGCAAGTCTACCAGGTACACCTGCCTGTGTCTGGATTGGTGGAATGGTGAGAGTTGGCCGCCTTCACGTGTATGCTAAAAACAATAAGGGTGCAAAATGTGAACACATGCAGACAGTGAAATAGATGCATAAATGTTTATTTATTTATTTTTGTAATTTGTGCAAATTTTATGACCACCTCTTCATCAATTCTGCCTCATACCTTAGTGATATCACTACCTCGTTGGGAATAGATTCTCATCAATGTAGATGTGCCCCACAAAATAGTTTCAGTACAGGGCAGTAATCAGACGCTAACCCAGAGCAACATTCTAGCATCCTAAAGCTGACTGCACCATATTCAAGCATTCACATTACTACTTTTGTCACACATAGGGGTATTCAATGCATGTCGGATCCTCTCCGAGGGAGAGGATCCGACAGTGCAGTATTCAATTAGCGGGCAATTCCAACAGGTTTTGCCCATTTCCGACAATGCTGATCCGACTTTTTTTGAAATCGGATCAGCATTGTTGAAAACGGGCCAGAATTGGCCGCTAATTCAACAAAACACGTGGTTCCGCGGCTAATCCGCCGATCCACGTGTTTTTTCCGACAAGTCAGAATTGCAGACAAGTCTGAAAAACGGCAGTACCATTGAATAGGTCAAATCCTGTATCGACCAAAAAAAAGTCAGAAACTGCAGTCTTTCCGACTTCAATTGAATAGACCCCTAACTACAATTAAGCATTTTTATTCCACAGACAGCTCCTGGTTCTATATCAAAGCACTACTAAGGGAAGGATAAATAATATACTCCAATACACTTTTTTTGTTATCGATACACTATATAGGCATAGGCTTTGAGAGTTGTGTTTTTTTAAAATCATATATAGGGCGGTATTCAAATGATATATCACGCCCAATCTCCTTTCTAAAATGATTCCCGTTACTGCGGATATCGTGCCTATAGTAGTTAGGTTTAGGTGTGTAAAGGGTTGGGCGCCTTGCTACCCCAAGTGTGGCACGCTAAAATTATGATACCTCGCCCCCGAGAGCAGAAACAGAATGGGAGTGAAAGGGGGTGAAAAGAATTGAATACCGCCCTTAGACTTAATTATGGGTACAAGAATCATCTTCTTTTATTGATCTACATATACAGTCTATGTAATTCTGTTATTATGTGGTTAGCTTAATCACAATACAAATTACTCATATAGTAAACTGCCTACATGTAATAAATGTAAAGTTGTGTCCTTAAATAAGTGGCTATTAAGGTAAACTTAATCCACAGCACATCAAGTAATTACCTGTGGTTATGTATTTTCTACATGCAGAACGTTTGCTAACATTTCTGTAATTAATATAGCTCTTCCAATACATCACCCGGACCAACTTTTATTTCCACCCAAAAGAAATTGTTCATGAAATGAAGGAAGCCTGTTAAGGTTAAACCGGGATATTTTTGACTATTTCCTACCATTCATTTATTAACCTGCATGCCAAGAATTAAATTTATGTCAGAAATGGTCACGTGGAACTCAGGAAAAATTTGGGGACTTGACATCTGTGTTGAGGACAAGCGATTATTCTTACAAGTAAATGGTTTCAGCCCTTCTGTTTTCATTAGCGTCATTTCAGCGGTCTTGTGATGCACCCGCATTGTTCTCCATCATTAGTGGAGAAAACTTTTCCATTTTCAGATAAACATTTATTACTGTATAAGGGAGGTAAATAAAGTTGTTTGTTCAAGAAAAAAAAAAGCCTAATTTAAGATTTTTTGAACAAATCCATTAAAAATGAATTTAGCGGGATGCCAAATCTGTGCAATGTACTGATAGCAACATGATCCAGCTGCACAGTATTTATAGTGTTAGGCTGTATTGTTGAAGAGAAGATTTAAACAAAGGATTTGTCATTTTATTTCCAGTGGGAGACAGTGAGCTCTGTGCTTGTTCTCCAAGTCCTGACTGTTGTGTTTTCGGTGTTCTCCCTGACAGTAGCGACCTGATCCTGTGGCCTGATCCTGGTGGAAGATAGGACTAAGCAAATTTAGAATTTAGGGAATGTTTCTCTTCTAGCCTAAACCAGGCGCAGTGACAGCCCTAACACTCCCCAGAACCGGAGACCCCTGCCTGGGAATGGCACTGCCCACCCTGAAAGTCAGAAGGTAAAGTTTATTTTTTTAATATTGTTTTCTCTAACTATTAAACAGCCTTTCCCAGACCACCAGGTAAGACACAGTCATTTTTTATTCTCACTGTACAATTTACCTTTGTTAATCAGAGGATGCCTGAGGTTCTCACCCCCCTTCCCTCAATTTTTTTTTTTTTAGGAAACGGGTTTCAGATGTTTATAAGTGAAAAAGTTAAACCACTAATCTACTTAGTCATTTACCAGCCATCCAAAAGTCATTTTCACATTTCTCTCTTTCTTTCTCTTATATTCTCCATGAAAGCGATCTATTATCAGCAAGCAAATTGGACAGAAGGTAGCTGGGTAATTATTGTATATGGACACCTGTTTTGTGCTTTGCGCTGATGAAAAGCACGACCCAAAACAAACAATAAACACTGCTTTTAACTACTGTTTAGGTGCCTGAAATGGGAAACAAAGGCTTCTTGTTGTCTTCTTTTCCATAGGGAAAGACAGGAAAAATTAAGGTGCCAAAGTCCAGTGTAAAATGAAGGATATTAACAGCATCACTAATATTGTAATACATGAATAAAATAACAATGCAATAGTATTATTCAGTAACATTAGAATACAATAACAATTTATATTTAGTATTTAGAATTTATAAATTGTCTTTTTTTACTATAACCTGAAAGTCAAATTATGTTTGTATTGTTAATGTAAAAAAAATAAAACAATTTATTTTTCCTTAGTGTACTTAACTTTACAATACAAACGATACAGATGAATACCATGCCCAAATAATATCCAATAAAACATCATTTTTGCCACAAATAAACTAGTGTATTCAGTTTTTTAACACACAAACTCTATATGTGTAGGTGTGTGTGTATGCCAAAGTTAAAGAATTGCAATTAATTGACCATTGACTTTTCTTTTTTACTGCTTCAGTAACGAAATACCATGTTCAATTTAAACTATCTTATACACTATTCCACGGCAGTGTTATACTAAATTGGCAAAAATGGAATATATATATATATATATATATATATATAATATATTATATAAAACATCTAACAGTGCTGGTAGATTATGTATTGAAATTGTGAAATTAACACTAACTACTTCTATACTGTTAAATACAGCTAACATTATACAATGATATTCAACTAAGATATATATATATATTTTTATTTTTTTATTAATTCAATCTGTTCATATATATTAGAAATAGGGAGCTAAATAATTTGCAGCACACGTATATTTATCTAATAGCATAATATATAGTATTGTAGATGGATAGATAGATAGATAGATAGATAGACAGTCATTTTTTTATGTAAGATACAGCTGTCAAATATTTTTGAATATTAATAGTAAAAAAGTTTTTTTTGTTTGTGTTTTTTTAAATGTGTCTAGTATAGTAGTTAATAAACACTATATCAGTCATAATAAATTACAGCATCTCTGGGTGTGAAATAAAAAATGAAGAAGGAGCAGAGAGTTGGCCAGTTCCTTTATACATGTGAGAGATAACGGATCACTGTGAGTATATTATAACTTTGTATAAACCAAATATTGGCATCCTTTCCAACTGAACACCTGGAAGATGTAAATCAAGAGTATGGTAAACATTTCACATCAGAACATATGACAGGCGCTGTACTCACCGTCCTGTATTCCACAGTATGCAGAGAGCTTCTACAGGAAACCAAAAATCAATAAATCAGAGGGATGAACCTTCGCTAATAAACACAGGTTTTGTAAGGAAAAAAAGAAGCTAACATTTCTGGAGAAGAACATAAGAAAGGTCTAATTCCAAAAACTCAGTACAAATTAATTTGTTCTGGATTGAAGGTGACTGGTGATCAGTTGCACAAGGACATATTCAGAAATGTTCTATTATTAATGACAAATTGTCTTTACTTATTTAAGATTAAACCAACGTGTTTGTAATTTTTATTATTACTAATGTTAAGTAGTTGCAACTGTTATGTATTTATTCTGTAATATTTTAAAATAGTTTCACATCAATATTTAGTTATGTATTCATTTATATATATAATATTTATATTTTTATTTCAGTTAAAATTAAATTTATAGAAATATTTTTTAATTTTTTACTTAAAATTATATATTAGCATACAGAGGAACTTGAAAACAATTCTTTTGCAAAGTCAAATGCATATGTATAAAAAAATAGTGGATTATAATAGTACAAAATATTTTTTTATGGCATGTAAATGTCTAGAGGTATTTAGCAAGGTGTATCTTAAGCAAGATTTATACCTGTTTAATGTTCTCATCTGTTTACTTATTCCTGTACATGAGGCCACTGAATTCAATGTGATCTTCACACAATATCTACATTTCATTTTTGTGTAGTGATTATTATTGCAATAAAAAAACAAAAATATAAAAAATTGGCAGCAATTTGCATCTGTACTTAAGTTTATGGGACACCCAGAAAGTATTCTTGAAGAAAGAGAGCAAGTTATATTTACACACAATCTAATGCCTGATTTATATTCTAACTGAAATAACCAAATATGGTCACAACATATCCATAAAACATATTTAGCTAAAAATGAATAAATGTATGGGATGAAAAAGATAGATAGATAGATAGATAGATAGATAGATAGATAGATAGATAGATAGATACAATATAATATAGATAGATTAGATTGTTGACCCAAAATTTGTATTTTTGTTTCTATGTGATAAGTAGTAAGATAGTAAGTTTTGAGGACCAGTGCATAGTATATAATAAGCTGATTTTTTTTTAATCCTCAATTGTCAAGAGTTTTTCATATTATCTTTACCATATAAACCTAAGGGTTATAGATATAATGTAATAATATACTTATCTTTTAATGGTGAGATTAATTTAATAACATAGGTGTGGGCACAGCCTTCGCATGCAGTCAATCTAAAAAAAAAAACTATAAAAATTAAATAAAAATTATACAGCTTTTGAAAGTTTACTCTAAATGTGAGTCAGCACCAATGGCCAGGTCTGAGGGTTTATTACTGGTGGGACACGACATACTAGGTGGCCCACATGTCTTCTATCCGCTGTCAGACGCTGTGTTTCTGCAGAATGATGCATCACGTCTGCATCTAGATGACTATAGTACAGAACATATTTCGGTCACAGGACCTTTAGAGGACTTTTTGCTGAGTGCATGTTTTATAAAATACATTTCAATGTAAAGACATTTTTAAATGAATAGCATTACAGCCTGTGATATGTCCTCATTCTACATTTATTAAATTAAATTAAAAAAGTGTCTAATTGCTTTGATTAAACTTTTTTCATCTAGCAAACATTTTAATTGATAAAAAGTTGGGTAAGCCTGAAAAATACACTTTTCTACACTGGTGTCCTACAAAATATTACAGTATACAGTGAATGTGTATATATAATTCTATATGTTATCGTGTAAAAGTACCATTAGCCTAAAACTAATGCAAGGACGTATTGAAGAAAAGTTTTGCATAAAGCCTTCAGACATGCTCTAAAAAATAAAAGAACATATGTAGCAGGCCCAAAAAAATACGTCCCATAATTCCTATTAGGTCACAACTAGAAAAGTCAAGGATGTTTAGAAACGTAAGTCCCCCTGTCCTTGGTAAAATACATATAATGTTTGTTTTTTGGTTTTTTTTTGGTGGAAAAACAGATGACTGTCCTAGGAAAAGCCAGGACACTAACCTGCAAACTGCCATGGGTAATAGGTGCCAGTTTGAAGATCAATTTTGGCTTCTGCAACTCTAATAAGCTGTTATAAGTGGCACAAAATTCCTGTATATTTGGATCAGTGGTCAGTCATTGGCAGGTCCCAGGTCCAGTTGGATCCCTCGCTGTGGTTGGCAAGATGTGTTCCGTAAGCAGACAACAGGGAAGATGGCGCTCAAGTGCTGAAAATATCCAAATCTCATTAGTGTGTCTTGGGGAGAGTTCACCGATAAGCTGAGATTTGGGGGGTTGTATCTCTGTGTATCTGCATCTATTAAAGCTACATGTACGTATGGTATTTACCAACCCTATCCCTATTCTGCCAGCGCTGAACTCAGAGTAGCCTACACTTCAGCCTGTATGCCAACGACATGGTCACAGACACAGCCTACATGAAAAATCCCAGTGGCCAGCCAGCTATGCCCATTTAGCCACGAGTGGAGATGTGACTGAGTTGGACACGAGACAGACTCACCTTTAGCTGCATAGGCGTGACCAGGGATCATGCACAGTACTAAAGGAACGTAAGATCCATCCACAAAACAGTGATGTATGCAACTCTGCATCAACCCCTTAATCACTAAACAAAGCTTTGTGCCTCCGGTGAACTCATAACTGGGCACCGCTGATGGGGCACAAAGAGACAATAATAATACCCCTGCACAGCTGTATGAACTGGTAACATTTCAGGAACATGTACTGAAACAGATGCTGGGCCCAAGAGCTGACAAGTACCTCTGAAGATATGTGCATATAGAGAATGTCACTTGTGCTGGTATGTACTATTATATATAGCTGGGTAATACAGTTTCAGCATGTTCACAAACCTCAATTACTTACAAATTGTAGCGACAGCCGATAAGACAATAACACGACACACACCATTCACAGCATCAATGCACTCGCTACAATTTTATATTGCTGTTCTGAGAGACATAGATGAGCATTTGGAGCATATCAATAAGCATAGCAAGAAGCAATTATATGACCCAGAGTGGATGCTATTATGCAGCATTGGGGACCACCAGTATCAGAGAAGCTTTGACGCGTCCTAGTAGCCTAATCATATCTTTGCAAATATATCCGACTAAGGCCCAGATTTATCAAGCCTTGGAGAGTAATAAATTGCACGGTGATAGAGTACCAACCAACCAGCTCCTAACTGTCTTGTTACTGCTGTTTTCGAAAAAATGACAGTCAGGAGCTGACTGGTTGGTACTTTATCACCATACAATTTATCACTCTCCAAGACTTGATAAATCTGGGGCTATGGTCTCTGAATTTCCTATTATCATGTGGTTTTCACGTTTTATTGCTGATACTTTTTGGTGTGCTGGGGGAAAACTTCTCTCTTTTTCTCGTTTAGAATAAACCCTCCCTTTCATGCTCCTAAGAAGAATTACCAAATTGATTGAGCAGCTTCCATTTTATATTGCAGTTTAGACAGTGAAAGCAAATATTTGGTTGGCTGGTGAGTGCTGTCGGTCATTTTCAGACAGATTTCAGCACTGTCAGTAATGACCCATCATTATCTGCAGACGTCTCTTCCTAAAATGTTGGTTAGTTTACAACAGATTTACACTGAATTCAGTTCTCCACGGTGCAGCAGGCAGAACTATAGGCACCGTTTTCCACCTATTTGCGTTTTACTGTCTGCAACACCAGAACACAGTGATTTGACCAAGGACACAAAGAGCTGACACTTCATTTTGATGTTTTCAGCAAGTCCTTCGAAGTCATTGTCAGAAGAGCATTCAGTGTCCTCCTTTATCCTCTTGGTCATCTGTTGTATGCTCTTTTGAGTCCCACTTAAGTCCATTGAAGTATGACTAATTAGTTACCACTAAATTGCTTCACTCAACTCCCACAAACAGCAGAGGAAACAAACCCTGAGTCACCACCAATGACTGCATCATTACTTCCACTTCAGCATTGGTTTCATGGCGGTTCCAGGACTGAAAGATCAATTTATACAGAGACGGCAGACTATGCATGCTCAGCTAAGAGTGTAAACATTCATGTTATTGCTTTATTTGTCTTATAACTCCATTTATGTCCCAAAAACTTTCTGTAATAGAAGTTTGGTGACACATCAGGATAGTTACCCTGCATACTGATATATCATTATCTACTCACAGTCATAGCTACCCACATGGGATCCTTTTAGGATGGGGACTGGAGGCTGGGCATGTTCAGACTTTACAAACAGATAATAATAATAATAATAATAATAATAATAATAATACACAAATCTATTCCTCAATTGATAAAAAGACAACTGTAAGGAACAAGGTAGGCAGGATGTGAAAGCTTAAGGTGTGTACACACGGTGAGATAAATCTGTGAGATTTTGACTATATAGTCAAAATCTTATGAAAAGTTAGTGCATATCTCATGGTGCTAGGCTGCTTGCGATACAGATTCAATCCTGATGCACGCTCCCGTGGGGTCGGTATCGTAAGGCTAGATAGACTGTGCAGGCAAGTCAATCTTGACTATCTAGTGTACTATCTAGTATAAAGTATAGTCAAAATTGGCACTTAGTCAAAATCGTACATAGACAAAATCTCAAGCACAGATAGTCAAAATCTGTCCTATCTGTGCTATCTGGACTCTGGGGGAGTTCAAGGGAAATCGCATAGTCAAAATCGAACATAGCAGGGATCTCACCCTGTGTACTAGACTACTAAAGTAGATTCTGAAAATCAGCGCATATATCAGCTAAAATCTGCAGCTCACAAGTATATAGGTTAGAAACAAATGTATATAGTTGTACTTCATAACAAGAACAATTTGCAAATCATATAATTGTCAGTTGGGGATCATGAATGAAAACACAGGAGTGAGAAATGAAATAAAACAGGAAACTATGTTTATTTGTGAGTGCAGAAAATTGTTTCCAAAGTCATTTAATTCATATGTGATTTTTTTTATCTCTTGTTGAACCGGATGTTGTACATCAGAATCAGATCAGAATCAGCTTTATTGGCCAGGTATACTTGCGTAAACTAGAAATTTGTCTTCGGTTTGCTATACAACAGCCAAGTAGGTAACAGATAAGCAGGTGGGGGCAATACAGATAGGTATACTATACGGACACAAGTGAGTTACATGTACGTCTAGTCAGTCAATGTTCAGCAGTTCAGCAGGCGGACCGCTTGGGGAAAGAAACTTTTGAGGCTTGTGGTGGACCCGGCGGGGATGGCCCTGTAGCGCCTGCCTGAAGGAAGCAAGTTAAACATGCTGTGGCCGGGGTGTAGCTGGTCCTTTACTATCTTCGTTGCCCACTTTTTAGCTCTGGACAGGTACAGGTCCTGGACTGAGGGAAAGCCGGCCCTGATGATCTTCTCTGCGGTTCTGACCACCTTTTGGAGCCTGCATCTGTCCCTCGCGCTGGCGGAGCTGTACCATACCAGTATCGAGGAGCACAGTACCGACTCCACAATCGCCAAGTAGAAGAGGAGCAGAAACTTCTGAGGGATGTTGAACTTGCTTAGTTGCCTGAGGAAGAACAACCTCTGCTGCACTTTCCCGAAAGTGGCATCAGCGTTGGACCACCATTTAAGGTCCCAGGAGATTGTGGTCCCTAGGAACTTTAAGGAGTCCACTAGTGATACCACACTGTCAGCAATCGTTAGCAGAGGTGCACTAGCTGACTTTTTCCTGAAGTACACTATCACCTGGACAGTTTTGTGGGGGTTGAGCTCAAGGTTGTTGTGGCTGCACCACTGGGCCAACCGGTCTACTTCCTGTCTATAGGCCAATTTGTCCCCGTCCTTGATGAGGCCAATGACAGTGGTGTCGTCGGTGAATTTGATGATCTTTACTGATTGCGCCTCTGAGGAGCAGTAATTTGTGTACAGGGAGAAGAGCAGTGGTGAGAGGACACAGCCCAGAGGGGCCCCTGTACTAATGGACCACGGTGGTGAATTCCCCCACTTTCACCACCTGTGTCCGATCTGTCAGGAAGTCTACTATCCAGGAACAGGTAGCTTCTGGGACCCCATGGCAAAGTAATTTGGGGTGGAGGATGCTGGGGACGATTGTATTAAAGGCCGAGCTGAAATCAACAAACAGGACCCTCGCGTAGGTATCGGGAATGTCTAGGTAGTAGGTACTGGGAATGTCTAGAGTGTCATATGAGTATAAGCTCTCCTGTGTGTAGAGAAGGAACACTTTTTAAAAAATACCCCATCCCCTCCCTGCCTCCGATGTCCCACTCTCTGCCACATTCACACTCAAGGGAGTATATTTACTGAAGTGCGGGTTTGCAGAAGTGGAGATGTTGCCCTTAGCAACCAAACAGATTCTAGCTATTATTTTCTAAAATGTGCTAGATAAATGAAAAGTAAAATCTGATTGGTTTCTGTGGGCAACATCTCCACTTAAATAAACCTGCATTTTAGTATATATACCCCTAGGTCCCTCCACGGCTGCTTAGCTGACTACTATATCATGTGAATTGTTCCACTGTTATATATATATAGATCAATCAATTAGTAAATCAATGGAGGCTAGCCTCAGGTAAACTGGGCTCCTTGCTAAAAAATCTGAAATGAAAATAAACATTTTTGTCTTGAGACAAATGCCGTTTGTCAGATACATTTATATACAGCGATCGTCCATTAAATATACAGTTATGTGACTTTTTATAGTTTTAGATATTGATCAGTAATAAAGTTTCGACTATCTGAAATATTTGTGATGCTCCCTCCTCCCCTTATATCATGTCAAGTAGTGTGAGTGTAAAAAACATTATAACGGTAATTTGGGCGATAACGCCACCCTGTGAACATCATTAGACTAGCTGTACTTATTTATAATAAACAAGTTATGGTAAAATATGTCAACTGCAGTAAATAATATTTGTATAGACCATGTATGTATAATCCTTGAGTCCTGATGTCATCGCGTACAATCGTTAAGTCCTGATGTCACCGCTTATAATGGGTGATTTAGCATGTGCATTTATTATATAATTTGTCAGTAATAATCCAAGTTATCAGGATCAAACCGATAAGTCTGATATACATTACACACTTACAAGTATCTTACTCTTGCCATATTAGCAAACAAGGCAATATGTTGTTTAGACTGGGTTAGATTAGCACTTATTCTATAACACATTTGTATATGTTCACTTCCTCTACCTGAGATAATGAAAGTGTGATATTTATATTCATTTGTATGTTTTGACATTCCTCCCTCATTAACTCCCCCTGCACCTGGAGAGGGTTAATCTGTTATGGCAGCGCAGCTGGAAAATAAATCTCTGCTTTAATTTTTTGCAGAAAGGTTCATCTTAACATTTCTTGTGAGGCGGAGAAGGCATTTGACCGGATTCGTTGGCCTTTCATGATCCAAACTTTGCAAACATTTGGTCTTGACGATGAATTTATCAAGGGTATTCAGGTTCCACCTCTCACTAAGCTAGGGTCTTGGTGAATGGGCTTTTTTCTTCTCCCTTTTCTATAGCAAATGGCCAGGTGCATCACTGAGTGGGTGCAGGGCGTGTGGGCCACACCTTGGTGACATCCTCCTAAGTGATAGGAGCTGGGTGCTGCACTTTGACATTACGTGCAACCTTCGGCTCCTGTCACAGTGTAGTAGCTGTCAGGGCAGCCAGACGAGTCCCCAGGATCAGCCCAGAATTCCCGTAGTGATTAAAAAGGGGTTGGGGCGTGTAGCCATGCCCCCTTTCCTCTGGCAGTACGGATGGTGCAATGGTTAACATTACTGCCTCACAGCACTGAGGTTGTAGGTTCTATTCCCACCATGGCCCTAAATGTGTGGAGTTTGTATATTCTCCCCATACTTGCGTGGGTTACCTCCAGGTACTCTGGTTTCCTCCCACAATCCAAAAATATACTGGTAGGTTTATTGGTTCCCAACAAAATTAACCCTAGTGTGAATGTGTGTGCCTGTACATGTGGTAGGGAATATAGATTGTAAGCTCCACTGGGGCAGGGATTGATGTGAAAGGACAATTATTCTCTGTAAAGCACTGCAAAATATGTGTGCGCTACATAAATAACTAGTAATAAAGAAATAAAAAAATTCCTCTAAACTCAAACATTTGGGGGGGATGCATAACTAGTTGATACAAATCCCTAAACGCAGCAAATTCCTCCTCTTCTTTAAATGATCAAACATCTTCAGTGCGGGACCTTGTTATATCTTGGGTATAGGATAGTGGTGATTAAGATGAATCTCATGCCGAGATCACTATCTTTTGCAGATCCTCCCTATCAAAGTTCTGAGCTCGACAATTGCAACTGCATAGATGCTTTGTTCAGTTTTTATGGAGACTCAAACCGCCAGACATTAGCTTTTCAACTCTCCCACAGGTTTCTGTGGAACTTGCTTCTCCTTGTGGATTGAAGGAGGTGTCAGGGTGGTGTTTGATCTCCACAACTCTGGCCGATGCGCTCCTCTTAGTTCATTACAAAGTAAATTTGGGATACCCACTATTTGCTTATCTTCAAGTATGATACTTTATAGACTTTCTTGTCCCTTGCTCCATCAATCGATTTTTTTTACTCTCCTTGAGATTCTAAGACTTACTAACCCTCCTCTGAAGGAACTTATCTGTGTCCTATATAACTTTTTGCTCAATGCTAAGCAACCCATTACACCAAACCATGAACTTCAGTGGGAAAAAGACATGGGGAGTCCACCAGATGAAGACACTTGGTCTGTGGTGAGAAAGGGTTCTAGGTCTCCTATGTGATACTTGGTTAAGGAGAACGCATACAAGATATATTATAGGTGGTACTTAGTACCCACATGATTATGGAAAATGTATGGCTCAGCCTCAGATCAATGTTGGAGGGGGTGCGGCGGTGTGGGTTCTTTCTTGCATATCTGGTGGTCTTGCCCAAAGATAGCTCAGTTGTGGGATGGGTTGCTCATCTCCTGTATGAATTTTTTAAGATACCAATATCCAAGTCTCCTTATACTTTTCTCCTTGGCTGCCCTCAGTAAGGATTGGATAAGTACGCTGACAAGCTCTCAATGCAAATTCCGAATGCAGCTAGATGCCTTATTGCTGGCCATTGGAATTGCCCAAACCCTCCTTCCTGCCATCAACTCCTGAATAAAATCTGTCACTTGGCATCCATGGAGAAAATCTCTGCTTATTTGCAAAATGCCTCTCAAAAATTCCTCCAGGATTAATATGATTGGTTTATCTATAATAGCCCTATGCCCCAAGCAAGGCCGACCCGAGGCCAAATTATTTGGTAAGAGAATAAATACTTTGGCGCCCACCTAAACACTTTTGCACGTAGGAGGCGTGGTCTCATTGTAAAAGCACAGTTGCAGTGCCCCTTACACATTTGCCCACTGTATAAGTGCTCCATACACATTTGCCCACTATATAAGTGCTCCTTACACATTTGCACACTATATAAGTGCCCCTTACACATTTGCCCACTATCTAAGTGCCCCTTACACATTTGCCCACTATATAAGTGCCCCTGACACATTTGCCCACTTTATAAGTGCCCCTGACACATTTGCCCACTGAAGTTTCCCTTACATATTGGGGGTCATTCCGAGTTGATCGTAGCTGTGCTAAATTTAGCACAGCTACGATCTTCTTCCCTGACATGCAGGGGACGCCCAGCACAGGGCTAGTCCGACCCGCATGTCAGTGCCGGACCCCCCGCAGAAGTGCAAAGGCATCACACAGCGGCGATGCCTTTACACTTCAGGAGTAGCTCCCGGCCAGCGCAGCTTTAGCGTGCTGGCCGGGAGCTACTCCTCGCTCCCCAGCCCGCAGCGGTCCGGCTACGCCTGCATTGGCCGTACCGTAACTACGAAACGGCGGCCAAACGCCGCCGTTTCGCCCCCTCCCGTTCGGTCCGGCCACGCCTGCATTGGCCGTACCGTACCTACGAAACGGCAGCCAAACGCCGCCGTTTCGCCCACTCCCACCCATCGATCGCCTCTGCCTGTCAATCAGGCAGAGGCGATCGCTGTCCTGCTACGTCCTTCGGCCGTCCGGCATGTGCAGGCGCACTACGGCGTGCATTCGCAGCAGGGACCCGTTCGCTCTGCTGCGTTAAAAAGGCAGCGAGCGAACGGGTCGGAATGACCCCCATTGTGGCCACTTTAATACTTTCCCTTACATATTAATCTAATCAAAGTACTGTGTTACCTGATATGCCCCCTGTGCCCGTAGACACACAAAGCAGTCAGTGGTGTTGGCGCTTCCGCCATGCCCGCCACCGCACTGTAGTACTAGAAGAAGAAGAATCTCGAAATAACCGCTTCTAGTAGCCGGACAGCAAGGGCTTCTGGGAGCGGTAGTTTATTTTGCATGTACAGTAATGTGAAGAATCTTAAATTAAACTACCGCTCCCAGCAGTCCTTGCTGTCTGGAAGCAAGGGATTCTGGGAGCAGTAGTTTATTTTAATTTTCTTCACATTACTGTAGTGGGGTGCGTTGCCGGACATAGTGCGGCGACGCCAACATCACTGCCTGCTCGGTGAGTCTCCGGGCAGGCGCGACATATCAGGGGGCGTATCAGGAATGGCCAGTGTTACACATATTGCTGGCGCAGCTGAGTAGGGCGCCCTCCTCTATGCTGCACCTTACTCAGCTGCGTAATCAGCGCATGCGTAAAACCGGCCCTGGCCCCAAGGAGCTTTTTGAACCTCTTGCTTTTGTTAATTTAGGGCTTCTCTCTGGGCATGGATCATTAAGTTGACCCTTATTAGGTCGACTGTCTATATGTCATATGGTCGATATGAAAAGGTTGACATGGTCATTAGGGCGACAGGTATAGAATTTGACAGTAGATAAGAAGCATCTAGTCTACTCGTACACGCACACACTTACATACTAGGGTTAACTTTTTTTTTTGGTTGAAGCCAATTAACCTACCTGTATATTTTGGACTGTGGGAGGAAATCACAGTACCCAGATGACAGACCGCGGCATCCTGACAATGAGGATCCCGACACGTGACAGGGTAATTATTTTACCCCTCTCCTGCCCCCTACCTTAACCATAATCCTTTGGGGTGGCAGCTAGGAATAATCAGTAGGGGATGGCTGCTAGGACTAACCCTCGGGGGCCCTTACCCAAACTGCGATACTCACCTTCGGATTCCGGTGGTCGGTGTTCCGGCGCCAGTCTCCCGAGTGTTGTCGGAATTCCGGCGTCGGTCACATAACTGCCGACATCCAGACCGGTGTGTATATGAAATCTTGAAGACTGAGTTTGGGAAATCCTGACATACATCAGTGCACTTTATGGGGGAGATGTACTAAGCTTGAAAAGTGATAAATATCACTGTGATAAAGCACCAGCCAATCGGCTCCTAACTGCCATGTTACAGGCTGTGTTTGAAAAATGACAGTTGGGAGCAGATTGGCTGGTACTTTATCACTGTGATATTTATCACTTTTCAGGCAAAGTACATCTGGCCCTATATGAGGTAGACTATAGCTTATTAAGTGCTAATATCCCCTCTACATGGGCTGGCCACAATTCCTCTAATATCAAGCAGATGGACTCCCCCCCTCCTTGCCTCTCCCCTTTCCTTCTTCAAGAAATCCTGTATTTGCCCCAAATTACTGTCTCCTGGGGTAATCCAGGCACATATACTACTGTTTTCTCTTGGCAGTGTCAGACTGAGGCATGAAGGGCCCACCGGCGGAATGCAGTGGCAGGGGTCCATGCTTAAGAGGTGCAGCCAGCTACACTGGGTGAGCCCTGCCCCCACAGAGGCTGGGACAGCAATTAGAGATCATGTAACTGACCTTCTAACAGAGTAACAATGTTTAATGTAAGTGCACTGTTTGTAACTTGACATTAGACAAAGGGATTACACTACTGTTATCTCCTGGTGTAACACAGGCACATATACTACTGTTATCTCCTGTTGTAACACAGGCACATATACTACTGTTATCTCCTGGTGTAACACAGGCACATATACTACTGTTCGCTCCTGGTGTAACTCAGGCACATATACTACTGTTCTCTCCTGGTTAACCCAGGCACATATACTACTGTTCTCTCCTGGTGTAACCCAGGCACATATACTAGTGTTATCTCCCGGTGTAACCAAGGCACATATACTACTGTTCTCTCCTGGTGTAACCCAGGCACATATACTACTGTTATCTCCTGGTGTAACCCAGGCACATATACTACTGTTCTCTCCTGGTGTAATCCAGGCACATATACTACTGTTATCTCCTGGTGTAACACAGGCACATATACTAGTGTTATCTCCCGGTGTAACCCAGGCACATATACTACTGTTCTCTCCTGGTGTAACCCAGGCACATATACTACTGTTATCTCCTGGTGTAACCCAGGCACATATACTACTGTTCTCTCCTGGTGTAATCCAGGCACATATACTACTGTTCTCTCCTGGTGTAACCCAGGCACATATACTACTGTTCTCTCCTGGTGTAACCCAGGCGTGTATACTACTGCTTTCTCCAGGTGTAACCCAGGCACATATACTACTGTTCTCTCCTGGTGTAACACAGGCACAAATACTACTGTTATCTCCTGGTGTAACCTAGGCGCATATACTACTGTTCGCTCCTGGTGTAACTCAGGCACATATACTACTGTTCGCTCCTGGTGTAACACAGGCACATATACTACTGTTCTCTCCTGGTGTAATCCAGGCACATATACTACTGTTATCTCCTGGTGTAACACAGGCACATATACTAGTGTTATCTCCCGGTGTAACCCAGGCACATATACTACTGTTCTCTCCTGGTGTAACCCAGGCACATATACTACTGTTATCTCCTGGTGTAACACAGGCACAGGGGCGGAAGTCCGGGAGGCAGCGGAGTCGGCTGCCGCCGGGCTCCTGACCCGCAGAGGGCGCCTCGCAGTGGCGCCTCTGACATTACACAGATTGACATGCGGACGAGCGCCCGCATGTCAATCTGATGTCTCCCTCCCTGCTGTGTTGGAGGGACACGGAGCGCATCGCGCGTCTCCTGTGTCCCTCCCTGGCTCTCCCCCGGCCGGTCTAAGGAAGTGCTGTTCGTGAGCTCTGATTGGCTCACGAACCGGCACTTCCTGTATTAGACCGGCCGGGGGAGAGAGCCAGGGAGGGACACAGGAGACGCGCGATGCGCTCCATGTCCCTCCAACACAAGGGGGGAGCAGGCACTGGGGGCATATACCTGGCACTGGGGGGCATATACCTGGCACTGGGGGGAGAGGAGACCTGGCACTGGGGGGCATATACCTGGCACTGGGGGGGGAGGAGACCTCACACTGGGGGGCATATACATGGCACTGGGGGGCATATACCTGGCACTGGGGGGGAAGACCTGGCACTGGGGGGCATATACCTGGCACTGTGGGGTATATACCTGGCACTGTGGGGCATATACCTGGCACTGGGGGGGGAAGACCTGGCACTGGGGGGCATATACCTGGCATTGGGGGGCATATACCTGGCACTGGGGGGCATATACATGGCACTGTGGGGGAAGACCTGGCACTGGGGGGCATATACCTGGCACTGGGGGGGAAGACCTGGCACTGGGGGGCATATACCTGGCACTGGGGGGCATATACCTGGCACTGTGGGGCATATACCTGGCACTGGGGGGCATATACCTGGCACTGTGGGGGAAGACCTGGGACGGGGGGCATATGTGGCACTGGGGAGGGGGGTATATTTGGCACTGGGGGCATATACCTGGCACTGTGGGGGAAGACCTGGCACTGGGGGGCATATACCTGGCACTGGGGGGCATATACCTGACACTGTGGAGGAAGACCTGGCACTGGGGCGGGGGGCATATGTGGCACTGGGGAGGGGGGTATATTTGGCACTGGGGGCATATACCTGGCACAGTGGGGGAAGATCTGGCACTGGGGGCATATGGGGGAAGATCTGGCACTGGGGGCATATACCTGGCACTGGGCGCATATACCTGGCCCTGTGGGGGAATATCTGGCACTGGGGGCATATACCTGGCCCTGTGGGGGAATATCTGGCACTGGGGGCATATACCTGGCACTGGGCGCATATACCTGGCCCTGTGGGGGAATATCTGGCACTGGGGGCATATACCTGGCACTGTGGGGGGAAGATCTGGCACTGGGGGCATATACCTGGCCCTGTGGGGGAATATCTGGCACTGGGGGCATACACCTGGCACTGTGGGGGAATATCTGGCACTGGGGGCATATACCTGGCCCTGTGGGGGAATATCTGGCATTGGGGGCATATGCCTGGCACTGTGGAGGAATATCTGGCACTGGGGGCATATAGCTGGCACTGAGGGGGCATAGGTGGCACTGTGGTGGAATATTTGGCACTGTGGGGGAGTAGGCACTGAGGGGGCATATGTGGCACTGTGGTGGAATATTTGGCACGGGGGGAGCAGGCACTGAGGGGGCATATGTGGCACTGGGGGGTGTATATTTGGCACTGGGGGCATGTACCTGGCACTGGAGGCATATACCTGACACTGTGGGGGAATATCTGGCACTGGGGGCATATGTGGCACTGGGAGCACGGCCCTAGCAACACGCACTACCCCCTAGCAATGAGCATGACACCCAGTGCATGAACCCCCTGGCAACGAGCATGACACCCTGAGCATGAAAACCCCTGGCACCGTGCATGGAACCGCTGGCAACGAGCATGACACCCAGTGCATGAAACCCCTGGCAACGAGCATGACACCCTGAGCATGAAAACCCCTGGCACCGTGCATGGAACCAAGAGCATGAAACCGCTGGCAACGAACATGACACCCAGTGCATGAAACCCCTGGCAACGAGCATGACAACCTGAGCATGAAAACCCCTGGCACCGTGCATGGAACCAAGAGCATGAAACCCCTGGCAACGAGCAGGTAATTTAAAAGTAATTAGAAGCCTTACTGTAGAACTTAATGTATAATGGGCATTACGGTGTGTGGCATAATGTATCACGGACATTGCGGTGTGTGTCATAATGTGTCGGGCATTACGGTGTATGGTATACTATATCGCGGGCATTGTGATATGTGGTATAATGTCTCAGGCTCATTGTGGTGTGTGTTATACTGTGTCAAAGACATTGTATGTGCTATAATGTATCAAGGGCATTGCAGTGTGTAGCATAATGTATAACGGGCATTGTGATTCCTGTCATAATGTGTCACAGGCATTACGGTGTGTGGTATAATGTATCAGGGGCATTGCAGTGTGTAGCATAATGTATAACGGGCATTGCGATTCCTGTCATAATGTGTCGGGGGCATTACGGTGTGTGGCATAATGTGTCGGGGGCATTATGGTGTGTGCATATTGTGTCATGTGCATTATTGTGTGTGGCATAATGTCTAAGGGCCACTGCAGTATGTGGCATAATGTATACTGGGCATTACTATAAGGAGGAAAAATTACAAATAATGTAAGGGGCATGCATCAGGATTAATTTTCTTTCCCGCCTGGGCGTGCAGGTTGGAAAACTGGGGTATAACGCAGTCTTTTCCTGCAATGTTACACCCCTTTATGGTAAGCCATGCCCATCCCAACGAAGCCACACACTCTATACTGCCAATTATGGAGGGGGGGGGGGGGCGAATAATTTTTTGGCTTGGGGGAGAAAAATTTCTAGTTACGTCACTGAACTGACTCATTCCTGTAAGCCGCCACTACAGCGCAAACCCCAGGAGAGTACGCTGGTGCGCGCCTGCTGTGGGAGGTAGGAGAGGAGCTGCTGCTACCGTTGCCCCGCTGCTGTGGGGAAGGGGGGGACGGGATGGATGGACACACGTGCGAGGCGGTGTTTAAGAGCTGGTACCACGCTTGCCTTGGATTACACTTCTTATTGCGCTCTGCCTCCGGTAATTGGGGAGGAGAGAAGAGCCTTCTTTCACTACACAAGGTATCCATCTATGCTCCCTTTCTCCCTGTATAAGTGCACTGCCAGTATACTGTATGTATGTTTGTATATATAGATTGAGGTAGGGGTCTGGCACAGCCACATAATAGACTAATACATTGGGTGCCCTCACAGCAAAGTAGTTTAGCAAAATAGAGGTGGTGCGGCACTCCAATGATTTGCACACTGACACCAATTGAAGTAGTGCAACGTTTCAATGCCCGTTTAATGAATCTGCATTTTTGTCATATATACAATGACCCCCATTCTGCCTCATCCCGTCCTCCAGACCTCTGTTACTCCATCTGCCCCCCCCCCATTTGCCAAGTCCTTCTGCCCGCCCGCGACCATCCCTCCCCATCTTCCTCCCATAATTAATTGTCCTCCCGCAGGGAATACATATGTTTTACCGACAGACGGGATGCCGTCTGTCAGCATCCTGACAGCAGCATCCCGTCCGTCAGAATTCTGGCAGGGGGCGTGCGCAATGAAGGCCCTTGCTTGTTGCGCTCGCAACGCAGTGGTCTCGGTGGTTCCTATCCCACTCTATTGGTGTTGTGGACACCCACGAATGGGAATAAGACCTGTGAGACGGTATTCTGGTGTCGGTATCCTGACCGCTAGGAATCCCGACAGCCAGCAAAATGATTGCCTCCCCTCCCGCAGTATCGGTCACATAATAGACTCACTTTCAGCTCCAGGCCCATGTGGACCCCAAACTGGCACTGGTCTGCAGGGATGTATCATTAGCACAAGGTTAAAAATGCAGCCAAACCTCCAAAAATGCAGTTTTCAGAGGTTTGGCGGCTTACTACTTATCCACCAAGCCTAGACCCCAGGGCTTGGATGCGGTGGGCAACACCATCTTTAGATGGGCTTCTATCACATTTCCCATTGGACCCCTCCCAGCACCCCCTAGTGGGGCGCATCAGCCCACGCATGCACAGATAGGACTCCGGATCATACACCGGGAAGTTCTACTGTATCATGGCAAAGAATAGCTCTCACCGCAAGAGCTGTCCTTTGGAAATTTCTTCATGCATACGCCATTATGCTTGCAAAGAATGGCAGGATATATATATATATATATATATATATATATATATAGCCTGCAGGATCAATATTGGTGTGGTGTGTATGTATATATATATATATATATATATATATATATAAATTTTATTTTTTTGCCTCTATATAGGGGGGCACCTGTATTTATATTGCCTCCGGGCGTCTAGGACGAACTTACGCCACTGCACAGGCACAAATACTACTGTTATCTCCTGGTGTAACCCAGGCGCATATACTACTGTTCTCTCCTGGTGTAACCCAGGTGCATATACTACTGTTCTCTCCTGGTGTAAGCCAGGTGCATATACTACTGTTATCTCCTGGTGTAACACAGGCACAAATACTACTGTTATCTCCTGGTGTAACCCAGGCACATATACTACTGTTCTCTCCTGGTGTAACCCAGGCACATATAATACTGTTATCTCCTGGTGTAACACAGGCACAAATACTACTGTTATCTCCTGGTGTAACCCAGGCGCATATACTACAGTTCTCTCCTGGTGTAACCCAGGCGCATATACTACTGTTCTCTCCTGGTGTAACCCAGGCGCATATACTACTGTTCTCTCCCGGTGTAACCCAGGCGCATATACTACTGTTCTTTCCTGGTGTAACCCAGGCGCATATACTACTGTTCTCTCCTGGTATAACCCAGGCGCATATACTACTGTTCTCTCCTGGTGTAACCCAGGCGCATATACTACTGTTATCTTCTGGTATAACCCAGGCACATATACTACTGTTCTCTCCTGGTGTAACCCAGGCGCATATACTACTGTTATCTTCTGGTGTAACCCAGGCGCATATACTACTGTTATCTCCTGGTGTAACCCAGGCAAATATACTACTGTTCTCTCCTGGTGTAACCCAGACACATATACTACTGCTCTCTCCTGGTGTAACACAGACACATATACTACTGTTCGCTCCTGGTGTAACCCAGACACATATACTACTGTTATCTCCTGGTGTAACCCAGGCACATATACTACTGTTATCTCCTGGTGTAACACAGACACATATACTACTGTTCGCTCCTGGTGTAACACAGACACATATACTACTGTTCTCTCCTGGTGTAACCCAGACACATATACTACTGTTATCTCCTGGTGTAACACAGACACATATACTACTGTTCTCTCCTGGTGTAACACAGACACATATACTACTGTTATCTCCTGGTGTAACACAGACACATATACTACTGTTCGCTCCTGGTGTAACACAGACACATATACTACTGTTCGCTCCTGGTGTAACCCAGGCACATATACTACTGCTCTCTCCTGGTGTAACTTAGGCACATACGTATACTGCTGTTCTCTCATGGCACTGGCGTATTTATAATGGGTGCAGTGTGTGTGGTGCACACGGGCTCCATGGGGACTCACACCGCACATCCTGCACCCATTATTTTTCATACTTACCCTCCAGAGTCTCACGGCGCTGAAGCAGCATTGCCAAAATCACTGGGAAAATGACTTGGCACCATTTTCCTGGTGTTTCGCGGATGCACAGCAGAAATATCTCTGGGAAAATAGCTGCCGCGCCATTTTCCCGCAGACCTGCACATGCACTGTAGACTCTCGGACAGCGCTAGGGTTCTCTAGGGACCCTAGTGCCCAGAGCTAAACGCTGCCGCCGGCTAGAGAGGAGGGGGCCCAGACGGAAACCTGCAGACGGGCCTCCTCCTCTGTACAAACGCCTCTGTGTCATGGTGTAGCGGATCTTGCTACGGGCAAGCAGGATTTTTGCCCGGGGCGCCGCCGCCATGGCAAGATCCTCTACTGGTGCCGCCCGGTGCTGTTTAGATGCCCGGTGTTGTGCGGTACGCAATAAAGTCATCACACACCGCACTGCATTGTGGGAGCGGCACACAGACGCTAGAGGTCATAATTGACCTCTAGTGTCTATGCGGTTCTATGGGAGAGACGTCATGACATCTCTCCCATAGATCCGAGGAGCGGCGCCGGCGGCCGACGACGGAGGGCAGCAGCAGTCGGGAAGCAGGAGCGGGGATTGTAAGTATTAATTTATTTTTATTTATTTTTTTATTTTCTACTCTACAGGGGGCACAGTACTGGGGGCAATACTACTGGGGGCACAGTACTGGGGGCAATACTACAGGGGCACAGTACTGGGGGCAATACTACTGTGGCACAGTACTAGGGGCAATACTACTGTGGGCACAGCTACAGGGGGCATAAATGTCCACGCCCCTTCTCCATGAAGCCACACCCCTATATTTCACCCGGGGCGCCACAAGGTCTAGATCCGGCCCTGAACTTAGGCACACATACTACTGTTTTCTTCTGGTGTAAACTCAGGTTCATATACTGCTGTTCTCCCCTACTCATCGTGCGATGTGTCACACTTAGTTGGTAAATACATTTCTTATTTTTCTAGTGCCACATAAATACATATATACATACATGAAAAAATAATGACTGCATTCACTTTCCAGTCAGCACATATATATTGTTAGTATTTTTATGCTGGTTATGGTATTTTTAGATCTCAAGGTGACTTCAGCTTATTGACTTGTGGATGCAACTTGCACTAATGGCATGTGTTGTCTCTCGGCTGCCTTCCTGTGCTTTTCGTCCACATTTCAACATATTCAAGGGGAAATGTACTAGGCCTTGGTGAATGATAAAGTGTAGAGTGATACAGCACTAACCAATCAGGTCATACCTGATTTGCTCCGGTGCAGCAATATCAAAAGACAAAACGGCACTCAGAGTCGACAATAGATCATACTTGCCTACTCTCCCGGAATGGCCGGGAGGCTCCCGAAAATCGGGTGACCCCCCCGGCCCCCCGGAAGAGCAGGCAAGTCTCCCGGAATCAGGGGTCCCCCTGCCCGTCCGCCCACTTAGTGTGTAAAGTGGGCGGTCCGGGCAGTTGATGACGCGATTCTTGCTGAGGTACATGTATAAACCAGAACGAGCAATACAAGTAATAGGTACAAAGCCTAACATACAATACTAAGAATATATGAACGAGGAAATATAGAGCGGCCGCTGTACAATTCCAATTAAACCTCACATTTTCCATTTTCAAATATAAAACATATGAACTAGAAATAAGTGACCAGTACATAGTGCGACAAAATGATATGAATAGGTGTAGAAGTGAAGATACACCTCTACAAAATCTTGATAGGTCCAATAGTATCTTAAACTATATTTATATCAAGGTGTCCTTAAACATGGAGGACACATGTCCAAAAGAGAAAAAAATAAAATAAAAACAAAATAAAAACATAAAAACATAAAACAAAAATAATAAACTTAACTAAAACCTTGTCCGCCAAAACCAGGCGGTCCTCAACCCATCCATGAAAAGAACATCAGAGCAGAGAAAGAAAAAGAAGGAAAAAGATATGAGTACTGGAGATCAACGAGAGATTAAAGAAGGAACAATGGGGGTCATTCCGAGTTGTTCGCTCGCAAGCTGCTTTTAGCAGCTTTGCACACGCTAAGCCGCCGCCTACTGGGAGTGAATCTTAGCTTATCAAAATTGCGAACGAAAGATTAGCAGAATTGCGAATAGACACTTCTTAGCAGTTTCTGAGTAGCTCCACACTTACTCGGCATCTGCGATCAGTTCAGTGCTTGTCGTTCCTGGTTTGACGTCACAAACACTCCCAGCGTTCGCCCAGACACTCCTCTGTTTCTCCAGCCACTCCCGCGTTTTTCCCAGAAACGGTAGCGTTTTTTCACACACACCCATAAAACGGCCAGTTTCCGCCCAGAAACACCCACTTCCTGTCAATCACATTACGATCACCAGAACGAAGAAAAACCCTTGTAATGCCGTGAGTAAAATACCTAACTGCATAGAAAATTTACTTGGCGCAGTCGCACTGCGGACATTGCGCATGCGCATTAGCGACTAATCGCTCCGTTGCGAGAAAAAAATAACGAGCGAACAACTCGGAATGACCCCCAATGTGAGATGGGGGGGGGAGGTAAAGTAAGAAAGAAAGAGAGAGAGATGGCACTGAGAGTAGAGGGATGGCTCCCATCGTATCTAGTTATGGGAGAGAAACAGGGGGTCTATGGTCTAAAAGTTGGTGACAGTACCATGTGGTGTAGTGGAAGCTTTGCTGTATAGCTCGTTTAGTGGATGTGGGTAGTGTGTGAATGTATTTACCCCAGCAGAGGAATAATGCAGGGGTAAGAGTCTCTTTATCAAGAGAGGTCTCCAACCAGTCCATGGTGAAAAGGAAGAGCAGTCTGGAGGTGGCCATGGGTAGGGAAGGGGGAGTAGCGTGTATCCACTGCTGAAGAATAGCTTTTCTCCCCACAGCTGATAAAAGAGTCACTAATTTTTTGTCGGTAGAGGGAATGGTTGGCTGGTTGAGGAGGTAACCAAAAAGAGCCCAGGAGGCGGTGCAGTGAAAGTCAATAGCTAGTGAGGAGGAGCTGTATGCTTGCAGTTCGCCCCAAAACGTTTGTATGTGAGGGCAGTGCCAAAAGCAGTGCATAATGTCGGCTACTGGTGCGGAGCATTTAACGCATGCTGCAGACTCCGAGAGGCCCATCAAGTGACTTCGTTTTGGAGAGATGTAAGCCCTATGTAAGATTTTATATGACATTTCCTGATAGACACTCGCTGGAATAAGCCTCAAAGATGAATGAAAGCAGTCCAATACCGCTTTTGGGGATAGAGAAGGAATTTGGGACGACCATTTTGTAAGTTGTATAAGATCGGAAGAGGGGATAATGTCCGTGCGTATTCGAGAGTATATAGTTGATATAGAGTATGTGCCGGAGTGTAGGAGCGTATCAAGGGGGTTGAGGAAATCCTTAGCATCAAGTCGTGCCAGAATTGAACGTATATAATGGGAGGCCTGAAAATAATAAAAGTCATGGTTGGGGTTAATGTTATATTTGTCTATAGCTTCGGTGAAGGTGAGTGGTTCATGTGAGGAGTTGAGGAGATTGTGAATGTGTGTGATTCCTGCCGTATGCCAGCTGTTGAAAGGAAAAGATGCCCGTCCGTTGTGAAAGACTAAGTTTCCCAGAAAAGGAAGAAATGGAGAATGAAGACAATGTATGTCTAGTGATTTCCTAGACCTTTTCCATGCTAAGATAGTAGAGGTTAAGAGGGCATTGTCAAGGTGAGGCATCTTCAAAGTAGCATTACTGGCATGTAGAATGTAACTAAGTAACAGGGGGGCGCATAGTTGAGAGTCCAGCACCGAGTCAGTGAAGACATTCGTGGAGCTGAGCCAGTCCATGGCTATGCGGAGAAGGCAGGCCCTATTGTATTGCTCTATATCAGGCAGATTTAGCCCTCCATTTTGTACTGATTGGGACAACTTGAGGAAGCTTATCCGAGGCCGTTTATTGGCCTATATAAACTAAGATATGTGCGCATTAAGGAGGGATAGGTCTGATTTGGTGAGCAATACAGGGACCATCTGCAGTATATAGAGCAATTTGGGAAAGCTAGCCATTTTGACAAGGTTACATCATCCTAGGAGGTTGAGAGGGAAATTTTGCCAGAGGCCTAGTTCAGTTTGAATTTTAGTAAGAATAGGTTGGACATTGTAGGAATAAAGAAGGGAAGCGTCTGCGGGTAGTTGAGCGCCTAGATAAGTGAGATGGGTGGGGGCCCATCGGAACGGAAAGGAGGGGTCCCTGCCTACAGAGGCTTGTTGAAATATAGCTAAGACTTCAGACTTGTCATAGTTAATCGAAAAGCCTGCAAAAGAAGAGAAGCGGGTTATAGCTTCTTGTAGTGCCGGGATTGATTGTTTGGGATTTAAAGTAAGAAGAAGGATATCATCCGCGAATGCTATAATTTTCAATTCCTGAGTACCAATCAAGATGCCTCTGAAACTAGTTAAATTAATAATGTGGTGTATAAAGGGTTCTAAGGCCAAATTGAAAAGGAGGGGAGAAAGGGGGCATCCCTGTCTAGTTCCTCTTTCGAGGCTGAAAGGAGAGGAGGAAATATTATTGACCATCACTTGCGCCGTAGGGAATTGACAAGACCACAAAACTTCTCCCCAAAATGTTGATGGCGCAGGACCCGATCAAGGTGAGGCCAGGCGATTTTGTCGAAGGCCTTTTCCGCGTCTAGCTTAATCAGGATGTTGTCTATGTTATGGGAGTGAGAGTAAGTAATAGCAGCCAGAGCTGCTCGTATGGCTTTTACAGATTGTTTTTAAGAAAGCCCAACTGAGCTAGTGATATGATGCGGGATAGACAAGATTGTAAACGAGTGGCCATGAGTTTGGTTAGGATTTTAAAATCTTGATTCAAGAGGGATATTGGTCTGTAGGAACCAGGAAGGGAGGGGTCTTTGCCAGGTTTTGCTATGACAATGATTTTAGCCTCATTGAACTTAATAGGGGTTAGTTTAGAGGAAAGAATGTGATTGTAAAGGGACGTGAGAGTAGGGGCAATTTCATCACGCATAATTTTGTAAAATTCCGCGCTAAAACCGTCGGGGCCAGGGCTTTTGTTATTAGGCAAGCTTTTAATAGTGTCTATGACCTCCTCAGTAGTAATTGGGCTGTCTAATAGGTCTCTTTCTTCCTGAGAGAGGATCGGGAGATCAGCGGATTCAAGAAAAGAGTAGTTAGCAGCCGGGTCGTCAGGGCCCTTGGTGTATAAGGAACGGTAGAAACGCATAAATTCGGTGCAGATAGATTTGGGGTCTGAGACTAATTTACCCGAGATGTCGATGGTGTTAATCCAAGTGTGGGATTTGGGGCCCTTAATCAAATTGGCCAATAATCTGCCCGACTTGTTGCCCCATCTGTGGAACTTATTCCTTTGATAGTCATAGGAGAGTTGGGCCTGTTCAGTGAGGAAAGTGTCATATATGAGCTTTGCTGAGAGATATGCCTCTTTACAGGCAGGGGTATCATGTTGTTTGTATCTCCGATATGAGGAGGTGAGCGACGCACTCAGAGTCTGCAGCTGCGAGGAGAATTTTTTCTATTTGGCATGAGTATAGGACATAATATGTCCTCGAAGGACTGCCTTAGCAGCACCCCAAAATACAGGGGAATCTGGTGTTTGGTCACTATTGTCTAGAGTGTAGTTAAGCCAGGACTGTTTGAGGTGAAGAAGAAAGTCAGTAGAGTGTCGGAGATATGATGGGAAACGCCAACATGGGGGGCTACGAGGAGACAGAGTCATTCGGATATCCATGGATATAGGGGCATGATCAGAGATAATGATGTCTGCAATAGACGTATGTGTAACCTTGGGGAAGAGAGATGTGGAAGTGAAGACATAATCAATTTGAGAGCGGGAAGAGTGGGGATGAGAGTAGAATGTAAAGTCTTTCTGGGTTGGGTGAAAGATGCGCCACGGGTCAAGTAAGTCGAGTTTGGTGCAGAAAGAAGATAATAGTCGAGAGGTGGGAAGAGAGACTGAGGCACTTACCCGAGATCTGTCCATGGATGGGTTGAACACCAAATTGAAATCGCCACCTACAACCAACCACATTGTAGGAGCGTCGACAAGAGGGCTGCAAAGAAAGAGTCAGGGGAGACATTGGTGGCATATACATTAAGGAGGGTGTACATGGTACCATCAATTAATGCGTCAAGTAGAATAAATCTACCCTCAGGGTCAATGTGTTTCCTACTGATCGAGTGTTGTAAATTAGCATGGAAAATGATGGCCACTCCCCAGGATTTAGTGTGATATGGGGCCGCTATGCATTCCCCTATCCAAGGAGCCCGCAAGGAGTTCCGAGGGTCATCTAGCCAATGCGTTTCCTGAAGAAATACTATCTGAGGAGCCATACGTTTTAAATGAGAGACTACTTTCTTTCTCTTAACGGGGGTGATTAAGACCTTCTACATTCCAGTAAATTATGCGTAGAGGGGTATTGTGAGAAACTCCAGTACTGTGAGAGGGTGGGGAGGCCATAGAAGTCATATCAACCCACGCCTATGGGTGGGAACAGTATGTGAAACATATAAAAGGTAAAATGGGGTCCCACCCCGTCCCAGCGAGCGGGGGGAAGACAACCTAGGAGGGGCCTGAGTCCCCAGGTCAGGCAGATATAACAAATAAAAAAACATAGAAATATTAACATGAACAGTAAGAACTGTAAACAATTAAGGAGTGTACTAGAAGCAGTCATGCTTCACATATATGGCACTTCGCAAGCGAAACCCGCGAAAAAGGATCAAAGCAATGATAGGCAATAAGGTAGTAGGCAATAGACAAAGTCAAGTATCGGGTAAAGAGAAGTGTAGTTTCGCCTCTCCTGGGTCGTCAAAGAACAGTGGTTTTCCGTTTTCGAAAATCCGGAGGCGGGCTGGGTAGAGGAGAGAAAACTTGACCTTAGTGTCAAAAAGGTGTTTACAGACAGGGGCAAATTCTGCGCTTGGTAGCTACAAGTGCTGAGAAATCTTGAAAGATGAGGAGGCGTTCTCCGTTGTAGGATAAGGAAGTCGTTTTACGATAGTGGTCAAGAAGTCTCATCTTGTCGGCATAGTTCAAGATTCTCATTATGACGGGATGGCGACATCCAGCGGGGTTCCTCCGCTCCGGTCCGAGACGGTGAGCTCTCTCAATCATGAGTGGGACTCCTTTAAGATCCATAGCTAATTGCTCTGGGATGCCAGAGGAGAGGAGATCCATGAGTTCATGACCCTTGACCGATTCTGGAATGCCAATGACCCTCAAATTATTACGCATGCTGCGATTTTCAAGATTATCGATCTTCTCCGATAGGTCAGGAATTTCCGATTGGTAAGCTTGTATGGTTTTCTGGGCTGAGGACAAGTCATCTTCCAGCGTAGAGATTCGCTGTTCTGCTTCATCCAAACGTGTGGAATGTTGGTTGAGTTGAGTTAGCGTGGATTTGATGGCCTCCTTTATGCCCGCTAATTTTTCGTCTAGCAGGGGGCCCAGGACAGCCACCAGGTCGTTGTGCTTCATTTTCGGCTGTTTAACCGGCGGTCTGGATCTACATGAGCATTGGGACACAAAGCGTGAAGTTGAGCGGTCAGAGTCGGAGGAGTAACCACCAGGGGTTCCGTCACAGGATGGCAGTGAAGCCCCCACAGAAGTCACTGATGTAGGAATCAAGAAATTTTCCATGCAGTCATAGAATAGTGACCACTGTGGAGGTGCGCAGAGAGTAAGAAATGCCAGAGGTGTCACACGCGGAGCGCCAGGCTAAGTCGGTGTCACATCACTGTGGAGTCACAGTTTGCATCCAGGTTTGGGGCGAGCCCACTCAAAGGGTAGGAGGATGTGATTACAGTCCACCCATATAGGACATCCTGAGGAGGGTTGCGTGGAAGATGGGTAATGTGCCGGGAGGAGGGCAGTGAGCTGAGGCAGATATGTAGCGATTCTGTCTTGAAGAGGGGGGGGGGGGGAGAGTTCCTCACCTCACCACTAGTACCAGATGATATGGCTCCCATCTCCCACCGGCATCACACCCCGACGCAGCGTGGTTATGGTTGAGTATTATGGCCAGCAGCCTATGTAGTACGTGGAAAATGCGGGCTGTATCTCTTCTCCCCGCAGGTATCGAGTGGGGGGGGTGCTGAATATGTGGGTGACGAGCTCGGTGTTGGGTTAGCGGGAGATGGCGTGTAGGAGCTGCACAGGGGAGGACACCTTACCAGTTATTTTGCTGGCTGTGCTGTGCTAGTGTTCTCTTCCCTGTGTTCTGCTCCGTGTCAGGCAGCCGCAGCAGCAGGGGTGAAGTAGCCGCCGAACCCACCGCCACGTTCAGGAGGCCGTCCGCGGCACCGCCAGTTGGGGCCTCCCGCAGGAACAGTGATCGCGGGTCGGAGGGAGACTATCTCCGCAAGCATCAGGTCCGGGGGCCGCCAGGAGGTAATGAACAGGTCCACGCGCCGTGAAAATGGCGCGGGTGGAAGTTCGGCGGGGTAGTTATATAATCGAGGCCCCGGCTCTGGAGCTCAGTATAGGCCGCAATCCGCGGGAGATGTGCTAAAGCTCCCAGACTCCACGGCTGCAGGATTCCAGCAGTAGAGGAAGCAGTGGGGAATGTAGAAAGGGGGGTAGGGGCAGATGAGCGAGTTTGGGTGGGTTAGGAGAGTGATAAAAGGGGTTTTGAAGCAGGAGCTGTGGATAGCTGCGACTGCTCACCTCCGATGTTCATATATATATATCTTAATGGAGTGATAATTTATTTCTTTGTGACCAACATTTCAAAGCCCCAATGGCTTTTTTTTTAATCAAAGTTCACTACTATATAATTTTATATATATATATATATATATATATATATATATATACAACAATTGTGGAATTGGCACCCTAGAGAGAGTACAATTCTAGCCCCTATTTATTAATAATGCTCATTACTATACCTCACTACAGGCATAAAATAGTGAGTTCCAATATACAATTTTTTTATTAAAAAATTACTAAAATGACAACCATGTCCTTAATCACATAGATACATTTAGGAAATAACAATCTCCTATACAATATTGGAGGTTTAATTTCTCGTAGATGTACAGATTGTTTCTTTCGGGATGTCCTCCTTCCAATAATGCAGATTGGAGGTTACATCAGAACATAATAGAATATCCAACGCGTTTCATCTTGCAAAGAGACTTCATCAGGGGTGTATCTATAATGTTAGCGCACAAATTCTTTAGGACATCAATAATTACATACAAATTAATATATTTTTTGAAAAACATGGAACATCACAAAGTTTACATAGACTACAGAAATACAAACAGAGGAAAAAGGACTAAATGAGAAAAGATATGTATAGCTATAAAAAATGTTCATATAGTACAGAGAAACACATACCTCTATTTGAAAAATATGTTCTTAAGACAATGGCCCTCATTCCGAGTTGATCGGTCGCAAGGCGAATTTAGCAGAGTTACACACGCTAAGCCGCCGCCTACTGGGAGTGAATCTTAGCTTCTTAAAATTGCGACCGATGTATTCGCAATATTGCGATTACTAACTACTTAGCAGTTTCAGAGTAGCTCCAGACTTACTCTGCCTGTGCGATCAGTTCAGTGCTTGTCGTTCCTGGTTGACGTCACAAACACACCCAGCGTTCGCCCAGGCACTCCCACCGTTTCTCCGGCCACTCCTGCGTTTTTTCCGGAAACGGTAGCGTTTTCAGCCACACGCCCCTGAAACGCCGTGTTTCCGCCCAGTAACACCCATTTCCTGTCAATCACATTACGATCGCCGGAGCGAAGAAAAAGCCGTGAGTAAAAATACTTTCTTCATAGTAAAGTTACTTGGCGCAGTCGCAGTGCGAACATTGCGCATGCGTACTAAGCGGAATTTCACTGCGATGCGATGAAAAATACCGAGCGAACAACTCGGAATGAGGGCCAATATTTCTAATCTTAAGAACATATTTTTCTGTACATCTATGAGAAATGAAACCTCCAATATTGTATAGTAGGCTGTTATTTCCTAAATCTATCTATGTGATGAAGGACATGGTTGTCATTTTAGTAATTTTTTTAATAAAAAATTTGTATATTGGAACTCACTGTCTGTTTTATGCATGTAGTGAGATATATTAATGAGTATTATTAATAAATAGGGTCTAGAATTGTACTCCCTCTAGGGCGCCAATTCCACTATTGTTGTGTATGTTGTTCATT